>NW_027100513.1:0-41845 GCF_031753505.1 Anomalospiza imberbis | reverse complement strand
ACCAGTATGGACCAGTACGGACCACTACGGACCAGTATGGACCAGAACGGACCAGTAGGGACCAGTATGGACCAGTACCGACCAATATGGACCAGTACGGACCAGTATGGACCAGTGCGGACCAGAACGGACCAGTATGGACCAGTATGGACCAGAACGGACCGATAGGGACCAGTACGGACCAGTATGGACCAGTATGGACCAGTGCGGACCAGTACGGACCAGTATGGACCAGTACGGACCAGTATGGACCAGAGCGGACCAGTACGGACCATTATGGGCCAGTACGGACCAGTATGGACCAGTGCGCACCAGTACGGACCAGTATGGACCAGAACGGACCAGAACCGACCATTACGGACCACTATGGACCAGTACAGATCAGAACGGACCAGTACGGACCACTATGGAACAGTACAGACCAGTAGGGACCAGTGCGGACCAGTACGGACCAGTATGGACCAGTGCGGACCGGAACGGACCATTGTGGACCAGTACGGACCAGTATGGACCAGTACGGACCAGTATGGACCAGAGCGGACCAGTACGGACCAGTAGGGACAGTACGGACCAGTATGGACCAGTACGGACCAGAACGGACCAGTACGGGCCACTATGGACCAGTACGGAGCAGAACGGACCAGTACAGACCAGTACGGACTACTAGTGACCAGTATGGACCACTAGGGGGCAGTACGGAGCAGTATGGACCAGTATGGACCAGTGCGGACCAGTACGGACCAGTATGGACAAGGGCAGACCAGAACCGACCAGTAAGGACCAGTATGGACCGGTATGGACCTGTACGGACCAGTACGGACCAGTATGGACCAGTATGGACCAGTGCGGACCAGTACGGACCAGTATGGACAAGGGCTGACCAGAACGGACCAGTACGGACCAGTATGGACCGGTATGGACCAGTACGGACCAGTACGGACCAGTATGGACCAGTATGGACCAGTTCGGACCAGTATGGACCAGAGCGGACCAGAACAGACCAGTATGGACCAGTACGGACCAGTATGGACCAGTGCGGACCAGAACGGACCAGTATGGACCAGTATGGACCAGTACGAACCAGTGCGGACCAGTGCGGACCAGAACGGACCAGTACGGACCAGAACGGACCAGTACGGACTAGTACGGACCACTATGGAACAGACCGTACCAGTATGGACCAGTGCGGACCAGAACGGACCAGTATGGACCAGTATGGACCAGCACGGAACACGATGGACCAGTACGGACCAAAACGGACCAGTACGGAACAGTATGGACCAGAACGGACCAGTACGGACAAGTATGGACCATTGCGGACCAGAACAGACCAGTACGGACCAGTACGGACCAGTATGGACCATTGCGGACCAGTATGGACCAGTGCGGACCAGTGCGGAACAGAACGGACAAGTACGGACTAGTACGGACCACTATGGAACAGAACGTACCAGTATGGAGCAGTGCGGACCACGACAGACCAGTATGGACCAGTATGGACCAGCACGGAACACGATGGACCAGTACGGACCAGAACGGACCAGTACGGACCAGTATGGAACAGTACAGACCAGTAGGGACCAGTGCGGACCAGTACGGACCAGTATGGACCAGTGCGGACCGGAACGGACCATTGTGGACCAGTACGGACCAGTATGGACCAGTACGGACCAGTATGGACCAGAGCGGACCAGTACGGACCAGTAGGGACAGTACGGACCAGTATGGACCAGTACGGACCAGAACGGACCAGTACGGGCCACTATGGACCAGTACGGAGCAGAACGGACCAGTACAGACCAGTACGGACTACTAGTGACCAGTATGGACCACTAGGGGGCAGTACGGAGCAGTATGGACCAGTATGGACCAGTGCGGACCAGTACGGACCAGTATGGACAAGGGCAGACCAGAACCGACCAGTAAGGACCAGTATGGACCGGTATGGACCTGTACGGACCAGTACGGACCAGTATGGACCAGTATGGACCAGTGCGGACCAGTACGGACCAGTATGGACAAGGGCTGACCAGAACGGACCAGTACGGACCAGTATGGACCGGTATGGACCAGTACGGACCAGTACGGACCAGTATGGACCAGTATGGACCAGTTCGGACCAGTATGGACCAGAGCGGACCAGAACAGACCAGTATGGACCAGTACGGACCAGTATGGACCAGTGCGGACCAGAACGGACCAGTATGGACCAGTATGGACCAGTACGAACCAGTGCGGACCAGTGCGGACCAGAACGGACCAGTACGGACCAGAACGGACCAGTACGGACTAGTACGGACCACTATGGAACAGACCGTACCAGTATGGACCAGTGCGGACCAGAACGGACCAGTATGGACCAGTATGGACCAGCACGGAACACGATGGACCAGTACGGACCAAAACGGACCAGTACGGAACAGTATGGACCAGAACGGACCAGTACGGACAAGTATGGACCATTGCGGACCAGAACAGACCAGTACGGACCAGTACGGACCAGTATGGACCATTGCGGACCAGTATGGACCAGTGCGGACCAGTGCGGAACAGAACGGACAAGTACGGACTAGTACGGACCACTATGGAACAGAACGTACCAGTATGGAGCAGTGCGGACCACGACAGACCAGTATGGACCAGTATGGACCAGCACGGAACACGATGGACCAGTACGGACCAGAACGGACCAGTACGGACCAGTATGGACCAGTACGGACCAGAACGGACCAGAACGGACCAGTACGGACCAGTATGGACCCGTACAGATCAGAACGGGCCAGTACGGACCACTATGGAACAGTACGGACCAGTATGGAGCAGTGCGGACCACGACAGACCAGTATGGACCAGTATGGACCAGCACGGAACACGATGGACCAGTACGGACCAGAACGGACCAGTACGGACCAGTATGGACCAGTACGGACCAGAACGGACCAGAACGGACCAGTACGGACCAGTATGGACCCGTACAGATCAGAACGGGCCAGTACGGACCACTATGGAACAGTACGGACCAGTATGGACCAGAACGGACCAGTACGGACCAGTATGGACCAGTACGGACCAGAACGGACCAGAACGGACCAGTACGGACCAGTATGGACCCGTACAGATCAGAACGGGCCAGTACGGACCACTATGGAACAGTACGGACCAGTATGGACCAGTGCGGACCAGTACGGACCAGTAGGGACAGTACGGACCAGTATGGACCAGTACGGACCAGAACGGACCAGTACGGGCCACTATGGACCAGTACGGAGCAGAACGGACCAGTACAGACCAGTACGGACTACTAGTGACCAGTATGGACCACTAGGGGGCAGTACGGAGCAGTATGGACCAGTATGGACCAGTGCGGACCAGTACGGACCAGTATGGACAAGGGCAGACCAGAACCGACCAGTAAGGACCAGTATGGACCGGTATGGACCTGTACGGACCAGTACGGACCAGTATGGACCAGTATGGACCAGTGCGGACCAGTACGGACCAGTATGGACAAGGGCTGACCAGAACGGACCAGTACGGACCAGTATGGACCGGTATGGACCAGTACGGACCAGTACGGACCAGTATGGACCAGTATGGACCAGTTCGGACCAGTATGGACCAGAGCGGACCAGAACAGACCAGTATGGACCAGTACGGACCAGTATGGACCAGTGCGGACCAGAACGGACCAGTATGGACCAGTATGGACCAGTACGAACCAGTGCGGACCAGTGCGGACCAGAACGGACCAGTACGGACCAGAACGGACCAGTACGGACTAGTACGGACCACTATGGAACAGACCGTACCAGTATGGACCAGTGCGGACCAGAACGGACCAGTATGGACCAGTATGGACCAGCACGGAACACGATGGACCAGTACGGACCAAAACGGACCAGTACGGAACAGTATGGACCAGAACGGACCAGTACGGACAAGTATGGACCATTGCGGACCAGAACAGACCAGTACGGACCAGTACGGACCAGTATGGACCATTGCGGACCAGTATGGACCAGTGCGGACCAGTGCGGAACAGAACGGACAAGTACGGACTAGTACGGACCACTATGGAACAGAACGTACCAGTATGGAGCAGTGCGGACCACGACAGACCAGTATGGACCAGTATGGACCAGCACGGAACACGATGGACCAGTACGGACCAGAACGGACCAGTACGGACCAGTATGGACCAGTACGGACCAGAACGGACCAGAACGGACCAGTACGGACCAGTATGGACCCGTACAGATCAGAACGGGCCAGTACGGACCACTATGGAACAGTACGGACCAGTATGGACCAGTGCGGACCAGTACGGACCAGTATGGACCAGTGCGGACTGGAACGGACCATTGTGGACCAGTACGGACCAGTATGGACCAGTACGGACCAGTATGGACCAGAGCGGACCAGTACGGACCAGTAGGGACAGTACGGACCGCTATGGACCTGTACGGACCAGAACAGACCAGTACGGGCCACTATGGACAAGTACGGAGCAGAACGGACCAGTACGGACCAGTACGGACTACTAGTGACCAGTATGGACCACTAGGGGGCAGTACGGAGCAGTATGGACCAGTATGGACCAGTGCGGACCAGTACGGACCAGTATGGACAAGGGCAGACCAGAACGGAGCAGTACGGACCAGTATGGACATGTATGGACCAGTACGGACCAGTACGGACCGGTAGGGACCAGTACGGAGCAGTATGGACCGGTACGGACCAGTGTGGACCAGTATGGACCAATATGGACCAGTACGGACCAGTACGGACCAGTACGGACCAGTGCGGACCAGTATGGACCAGTGCAGAGCAGAACAGACCAGTATGGACCAGAACGGACCAGGACGGACCAGTACGGACCGGTAGGGACCAGTACGGACCAGTACGGACCAATAGGGACCACTACGGACCAGTACGGACCAGTACGGACAAGTATGGACAGGTATGGACCAGTACGGACCAGTATGGACCAGTACGAACCAGTATGGACCAGTGCGGACCAGAAAGGACCAGTATGGACCAGTATGGACCAGTATGGATCAGTAGCGACCAGTACGGACCAGAACGGACCAGTATGGACCAGTACGGACCAGTATGGACCAGTGCGGACCAGAACGGACCAGTATGGACCAGTATGGACCAGTATGGATCAATAGGGACCAATACGGACCAGGACGGACCAGTACGGACCACTATGGACCAGTATGGACCAGTACGGACCAGTATGGACCAGTACGGACCAGAACAGACCAATAGGGAACTCTATGGACCAGTACGGACCAGTACGGAACACTACAGACCAGTATGGACCAGAACGGACCAGTTCGGACCAGTATGGACCAGAGCGGACCAGAACAGACCAGTACGGACCAGTACGGACCAGTATGGACCAGTGCGGACCAGTATGGACCATTGCGGACCAGAACAGACCAGTACGGACCAGTACGGACCAGTATGGACCATTGCGGACCAGTATGGACCAGTGCGGACCAGTGCGGAACAGAACGGACAAGTACGGACTAGTACGGACCACTATGGAACAGAACGTACCAGTATGGAGCAGTGCGGACCACGACAGACCAGTATGGACCAGTATGGACCAGCACGGAACACGATGGACCAGTACGGACCAGAACGGACCAGTACGGACCAGTATGGACCAGTACGGACCAGAACGGACCAGAACGGACCAGTACGGACCAGTATGGACCCGTACAGATCAGAACGGGCCAGTACGGACCACTATGGAACAGTACGGACCAGTATGGACCAGTGCGGACCAGTACGGACCAGTATGGACCAGTGCGGACTGGAACGGACCATTGTGGACCAGTACGGACCAGTATGGACCAGTACGGACCAGTATGGACCAGAGCGGACCAGTACAGACCAGTAGGGACAGTACGGACCGCTATGGACCTGTACGGACCAGAACAGACCAGTACGGGCCACTATGGACCAGTACGGAGCAGAACGGACCAGTACGGACCAGTACGGACTACTAGTGACCAGTATGGACCACTAGGGGGCAGTACGGAGCAGTATGGACCAGTATGGACCAGTGCGGACCAGTACGGACCAGTATGGACAAGGGCAGACCAGAACGGAGCAGTACGGACCAGTATGGACATGTATGGACCAGTACGGACCAGTACGGACCGGTAGGGACCAGTACGGAGCAGTATGGACCGGTACGGACCAGTTTGGACCAGTATGGACCAATATGGACCAGTACGGACCAGTACGGACCAGTACGGACCAGTGCGGACCAGTATGGACCAGTGCAGAGCAGAACAGACCAGTATGGACCAGAACGGACCAGGACGGACCAGTACGGACCGGTAGGGACCAGTACGGACCAGTACGGACCAATAGGGACCACTACGGACCAGTACGGACCAGTACGGACAAGTATGGACAGGTATGGACCAGTACGGACCAGTATGGACCAGTACGGACCAGTATGGACCAGTGCGGACCAGAACGGACCAGTATGGACCAGTATGGACCAGTATGGATCAGTAGCGACCAGTACGGACCAGAACGGACCAGTATGGACCAGTACGGACCAGTATGGACCAGTGCGGACCAGAACGGACCAGTATGGACCAGTATGGACCAGTATGGATCAATAGGGACCAATACGGACCAGGACGGACCAGTACGGACCACTATGGACCAGTATGGACCAGTACGGACCAGTATGGACCAGTACGGACCAGAACAGACCAATAGGGAACTCTATGGACCAGTACGGACCAGTACGGAACACTACAGACCAGTATGGACCAGAACGGACCAGTTCGGACCAGTATGGACCAGAGCGGACCAGAACAGACCAGTATGGACCAGTACGGACCAGTATGGACCAGTGCGGACCAGTATGGACCAGTGCGGACCAGTGCAGAACAGAACGGACCAGTACGGACTAGTACGGACCACTATGGAACAGAACGTACCAGTATGGACCAGTGCGGACCAGTGCGGACCAGTATGGACCAGTATGGACCAGTACGGACCAGTATGGACCAGTATGGACCAGTACGGACCAGAACGGACCAGTATGGGCCAGTACGGACCAGTACGGATCAGTAGGGACCAGTACGGACCACTATGGACCAGTATGGACCAGTACGGACCACTACGGACCAGTATGGACCAGAACGGACCAGTAGGGACCAGTATGGACCAGTACCGACCAATATGGACCAGTACGGACCAGTATGGAGCAGTGCGGAACAGAACGGACCAGTATGGACCAGTATGGACCAGAACGGACCGATAGGGACCAGTACGGACCAGTACGGACCAGTATGGACCAGTGCGGACCAGTACGGACCAGTATGGACCAGTACGGACCAGTATGGACCAGAGCGGACCAGTACGGACCATTATGGGCCAGTACGGACCAGTATGGACCAGTGCGCACCAGTACGGACCAGTATGGACCAGAACGGACCAGAACCGACCATTACGGACCACTATGGACCAGTGCAGATCAGAACGGACCAGTACGGACCACAATGGAACAGTACAGACCAGTATGGACCAGTGCGGACCAGTACGGACCAGTATGGACCAGTGCGGACCGGAACGGACCATTGTGGACCAGTACGGACCAGTATGGACCAGTACGGACCAGTATGGACCAGAGCGGACCAGTACGGACCAGTAGGGACAGTACGGACCAGTATGGACCAGTACGGACCAGAACGGACCAGTACGGGCCACTATGGACCAGTACGGAGCAGAACGGACCAGTACAGACCAGTACGGACTACTAGTGACCAGTATGGACCACTAGGGGCAGTACGGAGCAGTATGGACCAGTATGGACCAGTGCGGACCAGTACGGACCAGTATGGACAAGGGCAGACCAGAACCGACCAGTAAGGACCAGTATGGACCGGTATGGACCTGTACGGACCAGTACGGACCAGTATGGACCAGTATGGACCAGTGCGGACCAGTACGGACCAGTATGGACAAGGGCTGACCAGAACGGACCAGTACGGACCAGTATGGACCGGTATGGACCAGTACGGACCAGTACGGACCAGTATGGACCAGTATGGACCAGTTCGGACCAGTATGGACCAGAGCGGACCAGAACAGACCAGTACGGACCAGTACGGACCAGTATGGACCAGTGCGGACCAGTATGGACCAGTACGGACCAGTATGGACCAGTGCGGACCAGAACGGACCAGTATGGACCAGTATGGACCAGTACGAACCAGTGCGGACCAGTGCGGACCAGAACGGACCAGTACGGACTAGTACGGACCACTATGGAACAGACCGTACCAGTATGGACCAGTGCGGACCAGAACGGACCAGTATGGACCAGTATGGACCAGCACGGAACACGATGGACCAGTACGGACCAAAACGGACCAGTACGGAACAGTATGGACCAGAACGGACCAGTACGGACAAGTATGGACCATTGCGGACCAGAACAGACCAGTACGGACCAGTACGGACCAGTATGGACCATTGCGGACCAGTATGGACCAGTGCGGACCAGTGCGGAACAGAACGGACAAGTACGGACTAGTACGGACCACTATGGAACAGAACGTACCAGTATGGAGCAGTGCGGACCACGACAGACCAGTATGGACCAGTATGGACCAGCACGGAACACGATGGACCAGTACGGACCAGAACGGACCAGTACGGACCAGTATGGACCAGTACGGACCAGAACGGACCAGAACGGACCAGTACGGACCAGTATGGACCCGTACAGATCAGAACGGGCCAGTACGGACCACTATGGAACAGTACGGACCAGTATGGACCAGTGCGGACCAGTACGGACCAGTATGGACCAGTGCGGACTGGAACGGACCATTGTGGACCAGTACGGACCAGTATGGACCAGTACGGACCAGTATGGACCAGAGCGGACCAGTACGGACCAGTAGGGACAGTACGGACCGCTATGGACCAGTACGGACCAGAACGGACCAGTACGGGCCACTATGGACCAGTACGGAGCAGAACGGACCAGTACGGACCAGTACGGACTACTAGTGACCAGTATGGACCACTAGGGGGCAGTACGGAGCAGTATGGACCAGTATGGACCAGTGCGGACCAGTACGGACCAGTATGGACAAGGGCAGACCAGAACGGAGCAGTACGGACCAGTATGGACATGTATGGACCAGTACGGACCAGTACGGACTGGTAGGGACCAGTACGAAGCAGTATGGACCGGTACGGACCAGTGTGGACCAGTATGGACCAATATGGACCAGTATGGGCCAGTACGGACCAGTGCGGACCAGTATGGACCAGTGCAGAGCAGAACGGACCAGTATGGACCAGAACGGACCAGGACGGACCAGTACGGACCGGTACGGACCAGAACGGACCAGTACGGACCAATAGGGACCACTACGGACCAGTACGGACCAGTACGGATAAGTATGGACAGGTATGGACCAGTACGGACCAGTATGGACCAGTACGGACCAGTATGGACCAGTGCGGACCAGAACGGACCAGTATGGACCAGTATGGACCAGTATGGATCAGTAGCGACCAGTACGGACCAGAACGGACCAGTATGGACCAGTACGGACCAGTATGGACCAGTGCGGACCAGAACGGACCAGTATGGACCAGTATGGACCAGTATGGATCAATAGGGACCAATACGGACCAGGACGGACCAGTACGGACCACTATGGACCAGTATGGACCAGTACGGACCAGTATGGACCAGTACGGACCAGAACAGACCAATAGGGAACTCTATGGACCAGTACGGACCAGTACGGAACACTACAGACCAGTATGGACCAGAACGGACCAGTTCGGACCAGTATGGACCAGAGCGGACCAGAACAGACCAGTACGGACCAGTACGGACCAGTATGGACCAGTGCGGACCAGTATGGACCAGTGCGGACCAGTGCAGAACAGAACGGACCAGTACGAACTAGTACGGACCACTATGGAACAGAACGTACCAGTATGGACCAGTGCGGACCAGTGCGGACCAGTATGGACCAGTATGGACCAGTACGGACCAGTATGGACCAGTATGGACCAGTACGGACCAGAACGGACCAGTATGGGCCAGTACGGACCAGTACGGATCAGTAGGGACCAGTACGGACCACTACGGACCAGTATGGACCAGTACGGACCACTACGGACCAGTATGGACCAGAACGGACCAGTAGGGACCAGTATGGACCAGTACCGACCAATATGGACCAGTACGGACCAGTATGGAGCAGTGCGGAACAGAACGGACCAGTATGGACCAGTATGGACCAGAACGGACCGATAGGGACCAGTACGGACCAGTATGGACCAGTATGGACCAGTGCGGACCAGTACGGACCAGTATGGACCAGAGCGGACCAGTACGGACCATTATGGGCCAGTACGGACCAGTATGGACCAGTGCGCACCAGTACGGACCAGTATGGACCAGAACGGACCAGAACGGACCATTACGGACCACTATGGACCAGTACAGATCAGAACGGACCAGTACGGACCACTATGGAACAGTACAGACCAGTATGGACCAGTGCGGACCAGTACGGACCAGTATGGACCAGTGCGGACCGGAACGGACCATTGTGGACCAGTACGGACCAGTATGGACCAGTACGGACCAGTATGGACCAGAGCGGACCAGTACGGACCAGTAGGGACAGTACGGACCAGTATGGACCAGTACGGACCAGAACGGACCAGTACGGGCCACTATGGACCAGTACGGAGCAGAACGGACCAGTACAGACCAGTACGGACTACTAGTGACCAGTATGGACCACTAGGGGGCAGTACGGAGCAGTATGGACCAGTATGGACCAGTGCGGACCAGTACGGACCAGTATGGACAAGGGCAGACCAGAACCGACCAGTAAGGACCAGTATGGACCGGTATGGACCTGTACGGACCAGTACGGACCAGTATGGACCAGTATGGACCAGTGCGGACCAGTACTGACCAGTATGGACAAGGGCTGACCAGAACGGACCAGTACGGACCAGTATGGGCATGTATGGACCAGTACGGACCAGTACGGACCAGTATGGACCAGTATGGACCAGTTCGGACCAGTATGGACCAGAGCGGACCAGAACAGACCAGTACGGACCAGTACGGACCAGTATGGACCAGTGCGGACCAGTATGGACCAGTACGGACCAGTATGGACCAGTGCGGACCAGAACGGACCAGTATGGACCAGTATGGACCAGTACGAACCAGTGCGGACCAGTGCGGACCAGAACGGACCAGTACGGACTAGTACGGACCACTATGGAACAGACCGTACCAGTATGGACCAGTGCGGACCAGAACGGACCAGTATGGACCAGTATGGACCAGCACGGAACACGATGGACCAGTACGGACCAAAACGGACCAGTACGGAACAGTATGGACCAGAACGGACCAGTACGGACAAGTATGGACCATTGCGGACCAGAACAGACCAGTACGGACCAGTACGGACCAGTATGGACCATTGCGGACCAGTATGGACCAGTGCGGACCAGTGCAGAACAGAACGGACAAGTACGGACTAGTACGGACCACTATGGAACAGAACGTACCAGTATGGAGCAGTGCGGACCACGACAGACCAGTATGGACCAGTATGGACCAGCACGGAACACGATGGACCAGTACGGACCAGAACGGACCAGTACGGACCAGTATGGACCAGTACGGACCAGAACGGACCAGAACGGACCAGTACGGACCAGTATGGACCAGTGCGGACCGGAACGGACCATTGTGGACCAGTACGGACCAGTATGGACCAGTACGGACCAGTATGGACCAGAGCGGACCAGTACGGACCAGTAGGGACAGTACGGACCAGTATGGACCAGTACGGACCAGAACGGACCAGTACGGGCCACTATGGACCAGTACGGAGCAGAACGGACCAGTACAGACCAGTACGGACTACTAGTGACCAGTATGGACCACTAGGGGGCAGTACGGAGCAGTATGGACCAGTATGGACCAGTGCGGACCAGTACGGACCAGTATGGACAAGGGCAGACCAGAACCGACCAGTAAGGACCAGTATGGACCGGTATGGACCTGTACGGACCAGTACGGACCAGTATGGACCAGTATGGACCAGTGCGGACCAGTACGGACCAGTATGGACAAGGGCTGACCAGAACGGACCAGTACGGACCAGTATGGACCGGTATGGACCAGTACGGACCAGTACGGACCAGTATGGACCAGTATGGACCAGTTCGGACCAGTATGGACCAGTACCGACCAATATGGACCAGTACGGACCAGTATGGAGCAGTGCGGACCACTACAGACCAGTATGGACCAGAACGGACCAGTAGGGACCAGTATGGACCAGTACCGACCAATATGGACCAGTACGGACCAGTATGGAGCAGTGCGGAACAGAACGGACCAGTATGGACCAGTATGGACCAGAACGGACCGATAGGGACCAGTACGGACCAGTACGGACCAGTATGGACCAGTGCGGACCAGTACGGACCAGTATGGACCAGTACGGACCAGTATGGACCAGAGCGGACCAGTACGGACCATTATGGGCCAGTACGGACCAGTATGGACCAGTGCGCACCAGTACGGACCAGTATGGACCAGAACGGACCAGAACGGACCATTACGGACCACTATGGACCAGTACAGATCAGAACGGACCAGTACGGACCACTATGGAACAGTACGGACCAGTATGGACCAGTGCGGACCAGTACGGACCAGTATGGACCAGTGCGGACCGGAACGGACCATTGTGGACCAGTACGGACCAGTATGGACCAGTACGGACCAGTATGGACCAGAGCGGACCAGTACGGACCAGTAGGGACAGTACGGACCAGTATGGACCAGTACGGACCAGAACGGACCAGTACGGGCCACTATGGACCAGTACGGAGCAGAACGGACCAGTACAGACCAGTACGGACTACTAGTGACCAGTATGGACCACTAGGGGGCAGTACGGAGCAGTATGGACCAGTATGGACCAGTGCGGACCAGTACGGACCAGTATGGACAAGGGCAGACCAGAACCGACCAGTAAGGACCAGTATGGACCGGTATGGACCTGTACGGACCAGTACGGACCAGTATGGACCAGTATGGACCAGTGCGGACCAGTACGGACCAGTATGGACAAGGGCTGACCAGAACGGACCAGTACGGACCAGTATGGACCGGTATGGACCAGTACAGACCAGTACGGACCAGTATGGACCAGTATGGACCAGTGCGGACCATTACGGACCAGTATGGACAAGGGCAGACCAGAACGGACAAGTACGGACCAGTATGGACCAGCACGGAACACTATGGACCAGTACGGACCAGAATAGACCAGTACGGACCACTATGGACCAGTACGGACCAGTACGGACCACTACAGACCCATATGGACCAGAACGGACCAGTTCGGACCAGTATGGACCAGAGCGGACCAGAACAGACCAGTACGGACCAGTACGGACCAGTATGGACCAGTGCGGACCAGTATGGACCAGTATGGACCAGTATGGACCAGTACGGACCAGTATGGACCAGTGCGGACCAGAACGGACCAGTATGGACATGTATGGACCAGTACGGACCAGTGCGGACCAGTGCGGACCAGAACAGACCAATAGGGAACTCTATGGACCAGTACGGACCAGTACGGAACACTACAGACCAGTATGGACCAGAACGGACCAGTTCGGACCAGTATGGACCAGAGCGGACCAGAACAGACCAGTACGGACCAGTACGGACCAGTATGGACCAGTGCGGACCAGTATGGACCAGTGCGGACCAGTGCAGAACAGAACGGACCAGTACGAACTAGTACGGACCACTATGGAACAGAACGTACCAGTATGGACCAGTGCGGACCAGTGCGGACCAGTATGGACCAGTATGGACCAGTACGGACCAGTATGGACCAGTATGGACCAGTGCGGACCAGAACGGACCAGTATGGACCAGTATGGACCAGCACGGAACACGATGGACCAGTACGGACCAAAACGGACCAGTACGGAACAGTATGGACCAGAACGGACCAGTACGGACAAGTATGGACCATTGCGGGCCTGAACAGACCAGTACGGACCAGTACGGACCAGTATGGACCATTGCGGACCAGTATGGACCAGTGCGGACCAGTGCGGAACAGAACGGACAAGTACGGACTAGTACGGACCACTATGGAACAGAACGTACCAGTATGGAGCAGTGCGGACCAGAACAGACCAGTATGGACCAGTATGGACCAGCACGGAACACGATGGACCAGTACGGACCAGAACGGACCAGTACGGACCAGTATGGACCAGTACGGACCAGAACGGACCAGAACGGACCATTACGGACCACTATGGACCAGTACAGATCAGAACGGACCAGTACGGACCACTATGGAACAGTACAGACCAGTATGGACCAGTGCGGACCAGTACGGACCAGTATGGACCAGTGCGGACTGGAACGGACCATTGTGGACCAGTACGGACCAGTATGGACCAGTACGGACCAGTATGGACCAGAGCGGACCAGTACGGACCAGTAGGGACAGTACGGACCGCTATGGACCAGTACGGACCAGAACGGACCAGTACGGGCCACTATGGACCAGTACGGAGCAGAACGGACCAGTACGGACCAGTACGGACTACTAGTGACCAGTATGGACCACTAGGGGGCAGTACGGAGCAGTATGGACCAGTATGGACCAGTGCGGACCAGTACGGACCAGTATGGACAAGGGCAGACCAGAACGGACCAGTACGGACCAGTATGGACCGGTATGGACCTGTACGGACCAGTACGGACCAGTATGGACCAGTATGGACCAGTGCGGACCAGTACGGACCAGTATGGACAAGGGCAGACCAGAACGGAGCAGTACGGACCAGTATGGACATGTATGGACCAGTACGGACCAGTACGGACCGGTAGGGACCAGTACGGAGCAGTATGGACCGGTACGGACCAGTGTGGACCAGTATGGACCAATATGGACCAGTATGGGCCAGTACGGACCAGTGCGGACCAGTATGGACCAGTGCAGAGCAGAACGGACCAGTATGGACCAGAACGGACCAGGACGGACCAGTACGGACCGGTACGGACCAGTACGGACCAGTACGGACCAATAGGGACCACTACGGACCAGTACGGACCAGTACGGACAAGTATGGACAGGTATGGACCAGTACGGACCAGTATGGACCAGTACGGACCAGTATGGACCAGTGCGGACCAGAACGGACCAGTATGGACCAGTATGGACCAGTATGGATCAGTAGCGACCAGTACGGACCAGAACGGACCAGTATGGACCAGTACGGACCAGTATGGACCAGTGCGGACCAGAACGGACCAGTATGGACCAGTATGGACCAGTATGGATCAATAGGGACCAATACGGACCAGGACGGACCAGTACGGACCACTATGGACCAGTATGGACCAGTACGGACCAGTATGGACCATTACGGACCAGAACAGACCAATAGGGAACTCTATGGACCAGTACGGACCAGTACGGAACACTACAGACCAGTATGGACCAGAACGGACCAGTTCGGACCAGTATGGACCAGAGCGGACCAGAACAGACCAGTACGGACCAGTACGGACCAGTATGGACCAGTGCGGACCAGTATGGACCAGTGCGGACCAGTGCAGAACAGAACGGACCAGTACGAACTAGTACGGACCACTATGGAACAGAACGTACCAGTATGGACCAGTGCGGACCAGTACGGACCAGTATGGACCAGTATGGACCAGTACGGACCAGTATGGACCAGTATGGACCAGTACGGACCAGTATGGACCAGTATGGACCAGTACGGACCAGAATGGACCAGTATGGGCCAGTACGGACCAGTACGGATCAGTAGGGACCAGTACGGACCACTATGGACCAGTATGGACCAGTACGGACCAGTGCGGAGCAGTGCGGACCAGAACGGACCAGTACGGACTAGTACGGACCACTATGGAACAGACCGTACCAGTATGGACCAGTGCGGACCAGAACGGACCAGTATGGACCAGTATGGACCAGCACGGAACACGATGGACCAGTACGGACCAAAACGGACCAGTACGGAACAGTATGGACCAGAACGGACCAGTACGGACAAGTATGGACCATTGCGGGCCAGAACAGACCAGTACGGACCAGTACGGACCAGTATGGACCATTGCGGACCAGTATGGACCAGTGCGGACCAGTGCGGAACAGAACGGACAAGTACGGACTAGTACGGACCACTATGGAACAGTACAGACCAGTATGGACCAGTGCGGACCAGTACGGACCAGTATGGACCAGTGCGGACCAGAACGGACCATTGTGGACCAGTACGGACCAGTATGGACCAGTACGGACCAGTATGGACCAGAGCGGACCAGTACGGACCAGTAGGGACAGTACGGACCAGTATGGACCAGTACGGACCAGAACGGACCAGTACGGGCCACTATGGACCAGTACGGAGCAGAACGGACCAGTACAGACCAGTACGGACTACTAGTGACCAGTATGGACCACTAGGGGGCAGTACGGAGCAGTATGGACCAGTATGGACCAGTGCGGACCAGTACGGACCAGTATGGACAAGGGCAGACCAGAACCGACCAGTAAGGACCAGTATGGACCGGTATGGACCTGTACGGACCAGTACGGACCAGTATGGACCAGTATGGACCAGTGCGGACCAGTACGGACCAGTATGGACAAGGGCTGACCAGAGCGGACCAGTACGGACCAGTATGGACCGGTATGGACCAGTACGGACCAGTACGGACCAGTATGGACCAGTATGGACCAGTGCGGACCATTACGGACCAGTATGGACAAGGGCAGACCAGAACGGACAAGTACGGACCAGTATGGACCAGCACGGAACACTATGGACCAGTACGGACCAGAATAGACCAGTACGGACCACTATGGACCAGTACGGACCAGTACGGACCACTACAGACCCATATGGACCAGAACGGACCAGTTCGGACCAGTATGGACCAGAGCGGACCAGAACAGACCAGTACGGACCAGTACGGACCAGTATGGACCAGTGCGGACCAGTATGGACCAGTATGGACCAGTATGGACCAGTACGGACCAGTATGGACCAGTACGGACCAGTATGGACCAGTGCGGACCAGTATGGACCAGTACGGACCAGTGCGGACCAGTGCGGACCAGAACAGACCAATAGGGAACTCTATGGACCAGTACGGACCAGTACGGAACACTACAGACCAGTATGGACCAGAACGGACCAGTTCGGACCAGTATGGACCAGAGCGGACCAGAACAGACCAGTACGGACCAGTACGGACCAGTATGGACCAGTGCGGACCAGTATGGACCAGTGCGGACCAGTGCAGAACAGAACGGACCAGTACGAACTAGTACGGACCACTATGGAACAGAACGTACCAGTATGGACCAGTGCGGACCAGTGCGGACCAGTATGGACCAGTATGGACCAGTACGGACCAGTATGGACCAGTATGGACCAGTGCGGACCAGAACGGACCAGTATGGACCAGTATGGACCAGCACGGAACACGATGGACCAGTGCGGACCAAAACGGACCAGTACGGAACAGTATGGACCAGAACGGACCAGTACGGACAAGTATGGACCATTGCGGGCCTGAACAGACCAGTACGGACCAGTACGGACCAGTATGGACCATTGCGGACCAGTATGGACCAGTGCGGACCAGTGCGGAACAGAACGGACAAGTACGGACTAGTACGGACCACTATGGAACAGAACGTACCAGTATGGAGCAGTGCGGACCAGAACAGACCAGTATGGACCAGTATGGACCAGCACGGAACACGATGGACCAGTACGGACCAAAACGAACCAGTACGGAACAGTATGGACCAGTGCGGAACAGAACGGACCAGTATGGACCAGTATGGACCAGAACGGACCAATAGGGACCAGTACGGACCAGTATGGACCAGTATGGACCAGTACGGAGCAGTACGGACCAGTATGGGCCAGTACGGACCAGTACGGACTATTAGGGACCAGTACGGACCACTATGGACCAGTACGGACCAGTACGGACCACTACGGACCAGTATGGACCAGAACGGACCAGTAGGGACCAGTATGGACAAGTACCGACCAATACGGACCAGTACGGACCAGTATGGACCAGTGCGGACCAGAACTGACCAGTATGGACCAGTATGGACCAGTACGGACCAGAACGGACCAGTACGGACTAGTATGGACCAGCACAGACCAGAACGGACCAGTGCGGACCAGTATGGACCTGTACGGACCAGTATGGACCAGTGCGGACCAGTACGGACCAGTATGGACCAGTGCGGACTGGAACGGACCTTTGTGGACCAGTACGGACCAGTATGGACCAGTACGGACCAGTATGGACCAGAACGGACTAGTACGGACCAGTAGGGACAGTACGGACCGCTATGGACCAGAGCGGACCAGAACGGGACAGTACGGACCGCTATGGACCCGTACGGACCAGAACGGACCAGTACGGACCACTATGGACCAGTACGGAGGAGAACGGACCAGTACGGACCAGTACGGACTACTAGTGACCAGTATGGACCACTAGGGGGCAGTACGGAGCAGTATGGACCAGTATGGACCAGTGCGGACCAGTACGGACCAGTATGGACAAGGGCAGACCAGAACCGACCAGTAAGGACCAGTATGGACCGGTATGGACCTGTACGGACCAGTACGGACCAGTATGGACCAGTATGGACCAGTGCGGACCAGTACGGACCAGTATGGACAAGGGCTGACCAGAACGGACCAGTACGGACCAGTATGGACCGGTATGGACCAGTACGGACCATTACGGGCCAGTATGGACCAGTGCGGACCAGTGCGGACCATTACGGACCAGTATGGACAAGGGCAGACCAGAACGGACAAGTACGGACCAGTATGGACCAGCACGGAACACTATGGACCAGTACGGACCAGAATAGACCAGTACGGACCACTATGGACCAGTACGGACCAGTACGGACCACTACAGACCAGTATGGACCAGAACGGACTAGTTCGGACCAGTATGGACCAGAGCGGACCAGAACAGACCAGTACGGACCAGTACGGACCAGTATGGACCAGTGCGGACCAGTATGGACCAGTATGGACCAGTATGGACCAGTACGGACCAGTATGGACCAGTGCGGACCAGAACGGACCAGTATGGACCAGTATGGACCAGTACGGACCAGTGCGGACCAGTGCGGACCAGAACGGACCAGTACGGACTAGTACGGACCACTATGGAACAGACCGTACTAGTATGGACCAGTGCGGACCAGAACGGACCAGTATGGACCAGTATGGACCAGCACGGAACACGATGGACCAGTACGGACCAAAACGGACCAGTACGGAACAGTATGGACCAGAACGGACCAGTACGGACAAGTATGGAACATTGCGGACCAGAACAGACCAGTACGGACCAGTACGGACCAGTATGGACCATTGCGGACCAGTATGGACCAGTGCGGACCAGTGCGGAACAGAACGGACAAGTACGGACTAGTACGGACCACTATGGAACAGAACGTACCAGTATGGAGCAGTGCGGACCAGAACAGACCAGTATGGACCAGTATGGACCAGCACGGAACACGATGGACCAGTACGGACCAGAACGGACCAGTACGGACCAGTATGGACCAGTACGGACCAGTATGGACCAGTGCGGACCAGAACGGACCAGTATGGACCAGTATGGACCAGTATGGATCAATAGGGACCAATACGGACCAGGACGGACCAGTACGGACCACTATGGACCAGTATGGACCAGTACGGACCAGTATGGACCAGTACGGACCAGAACAGACCAATAGGGAACTCTATGGACCAGTACGGACCAGTACGGAACACTACAGACCAGTATGGACCAGAACGGACCAGTTCGGACCAGTATGGACCAGAGCGGACCAGAACAGACCAGTACGGACCAGTACGGACCAGTATGGACCAGTGCGGACCAGTATGGACCAGTGCGGACCAGTGCAGAACAGAACGGACCAGTACGAACTAGTACGGACCACTATGGAACAGAACGTACCAGTATGGACCAGTGCGGACCAGTGCGGACCAGTATGGACCAGTATGGACCAGTACGGACCAGTATGGACCAGTATGGACCAGTACGGACCAGAACGGACCAGTATGGGCCAGTACGGACCAGTACGGATCAGTAGGGACCAGTACGGACCACTATGGACCAGTATGGACCAGTACGGACCACTACGGACCAGTATGGACCAGAACGGACCAGTAGGGACCAGTATGGACCAGTACCGACCAATATGGACCAGTACGGACCAGTATGGACCAGTACGGACCAGAACGGACCAGTATGGACCAGTATGGACCAGAACGGACCGATAGGGACCAGTACGGACCAGTACGGACCAGTATGGACCAGTGCGGACCAGTACGGACCAGTATGGACCAGTACGGACCAGTATGGACCAGAGCGGACCAGTACGGACCATTATGGGCCAGTACGGACCAGTATGGACCAGTGCGCACCAGTACGGACCAGTATGGACCAGAACGGACCAGAACGGACCATTACGGACCACTATGGACCAGTACAGATCAGAACGGACCAGTACGGACCACAATGGAACAGTACAGACCAGTATGGACCAGTGCGGACCAGTACGGACCAGTATGGACCAGTGCGGACCGGAACGGACCATTGTGGACCAGTACGGACCAGTATGGACCAGTACGGACCAGTATGGACCAGAGCGGACCAGTACGGACCAGTAGGGACAGTACGGACCGCTATGGACCAGTACGGACCAGAACGGACCAGTACGGGCCACTATGGACCAGTACGGAGCAGAACGGACCAGTACAGACCAGTACGGACTACTAGTGACCAGTATGGACCACTAGGGGGCAGTACGGAGCAGTATGGACCAGTATGGACCAGTGCGGACCAGTACGGACCAGTATGGACAAGGGCAGACCAGAACCGACCAGTAAGGACCAGTATGGACCGGTATGGACCTGTACGGACCAGTACGGACCAGTATGGACCAGTACGGGCCAGTGCGGACCAGTACGGACCAGTATGGACAAGGGCTGACCAGAACGGACCAGTACGGACCAGTATGGACCGGTATGGACCAGTACGGACCAGTACGGACCAGTATGGACCAGTATGGACCAGTTCGGACCAGTATGGACCAGAGCGGACCAGAACAGACCAGTACGGACCAGTGCGGACCAGTATGGACCAGTGCGGACCAGTATGGACCAGTACGGACCAGTATGGACCAGTGCGGACCAGAACGGACCAGTATGGACCAGTATGGACCAGTACGAACCAGTGCGGACCAGTGCGGACCAGAACGGACCAGTACGGACTAGTACGGACCACTATGGAACAGACCGTACCAGTATGGACCAGTGCGGACCAGAACGGACCAGTATGGACCAGTATGGACCAGCACGGAACACGATGGACCAGTACGGACCAAAACGGACCAGTACGGAACAGTATGGACCAGAACGGACCAGTACGGACAAGTATGGACCATTGCGGACCAGAACAGACCAGTACGGACCAGTACGGACCAGTATGGACCATTGCGGACCAGTATGGACCAGTGCGGACCAGTGCGGAACAGAACGGACAAGTACGGACTAGTACGGACCACTATGGAACAGAACGTACCAGTATGGAGCAGTGCGGACCACGACAGACCAGTATGGACCAGTATGGACCAGCACGGAACACGATGGACCAGTACGGACCAGAACGGACCAGTACGGACCAGTATGGACCAGTACGGACCAGAACGGACCAGAACGGACCAGTACGGACCAGTATGGACCCGTACAGATCAGAACGGGCCAGTACGGACCACTATGGAACAGTACGGACCAGTATGGACCAGTGCGGACCAGTACGGACCAGTATGGACCAGTGCGGACTGGAACGGACCATTGTGGACCAGAACGGACCAGTATGGACCAGTACGGACCAGTATGGACCAGAGCGGACCAGTACGGACCAGTAGGGACAGTACGGACCGCTATGGACCAGTACGGACCAGAACGGACCAGTACGGGCCACTATGGACCAGTACGGAGCAGAACGGACCAGTACGGACCAGTACGGACTACTAGTGACCAGTATGGACCACTAGGGGGCAGTACGGAGCAGTATGGACCAGTATGGACCAGTGCGGACCAGTACGGACCAGTATGGACAAGGGCAGACCAGAACGGAGCAGTACGGACCAGTATGGACATGTATGGACCAGTACGGACCAGTACGGACTGGTAGGGACCAGTACGGAGCAGTATGGACCGGTACGGACCAGTGTGGACCAGTATGGACCAATATGGACCAGTATGGGCCAGTACGGACCAGTGCGGACCAGTATGGACCAGTGCAGAGCAGAACGGACCAGTATGGACCAGAACGGACCAGGACGGACCAGTACGGACCGGTACGGACCAGAACGGACCAGTACGGACCAATAGGGACCACTACGGACCAGTACGGACCAGTACGGATAAGTATGGACAGGTATGGACCAGTACGGACCAGTATGGACCAGTACGGACCAGTATGGACCAGTGCGGACCAGAACGGACATGTATGGACCAGTATGGACCAGTATGGATCAGTAGCGACCAGTACGGACCAGAACGGACCAGTATGGACCAGTACGGACCAGTATGGACCAGTGCGGACCAGAACGGACCAGTATGGACCAGTATGGACCAGTATGGATCAATAGGGACCAATACGGACCAGGACGGACCAGTACGGACCACTATGGACCAGTATGGACCAGTACGGACCAGTATGGACCAGTACGGACCAGAACAGACCAATAGGGAACTCTATGGACCAGTACGGACCAGTACGGAACACTACAGACCAGTATGGACCAGAACGGACCAGTTCGGACCAGTATGGACCAGAGCGGACCAGAACAGACCAGTACGGACCAGTACGGACCAGTATGGACCAGTGCGGACCAGTATGGACCAGTGCGGACCAGTGCAGAACAGAACGGACCAGTATGGACCAGTATGGACCAGTATGGATCAGTAGCGACCAGTATGGACCAGTGCGGACCAGTGCGGACCAGTATGGACCAGTATGGACCAGTACGGACCAGTATGGACCAGTATGGACCAGTACGGACCAGAACGGACCAGTATGGGCCAGTACGGACCAGTACGGATCAGTAGGGACCAGTACGGACCACTATGGACCAGTATGGACCAGTACGGACCACTACGGACCAGTATGGACCAGAACGGACCAGTAGGGACCAGTATGGACCAGTACCGACCAATATGGACCAGTACGGACCAGTATGGAGCAGTGCGGAACAGAACGGACCAGTATGGGCCAGTATGGACCAGAACGGACCGATAGGGACCAGTACGGACCAGTATGGACCAGTATGGACCAGTGCGGACCAGTACGGACCAGTATGGACCAGAGCGGACCAGTACGGACCATTATGGGCCAGTACGGACCAGTATGGACCAGTGCGCACCAGTACGGACCAGTATGGACCAGAACGGACCAGAACGGACCATTACGGACCACTATGGACCAGTACAGATCAGAACGGACCAGTACGGACCACTATGGAACAGTACAGACCAGTATGGACCAGTGCGGACCAGTACGGACCAGTATGGACCAGTGCGGACCGGAACGGACCATTGTGGACCAGTACGGACCAGTATGGACCAGTACGGACCAGTATGGACCAGAGCGGACCAGTACGGACCAGTAGGGACAGTACGGACCAGTATGGACCAGTACGGACCAGAACGGACCAGTACGGGCCACTATGGACCAGTACGGACCAGAACGGACCAGTACAGACCAGTACGGACTACTAGTGACCAGTATGGACCACTAGGGGGCAGTACGGAGCAGTATGGACCAGTATGGACCAGTGCGGACCAGTACGGACCAGTATGGACAAGGGCAGACCAGAACCGACCAGTAAGGACCAGTATGGACCGGTATGGACCTGTACGGACCAGTACGGACCAGTATGGACCAGTATGGACCAGTGCGGACCAGTACTGACCAGTATGGACAAGGGCTGACCAGAACGGACCAGTACGGACCAGTATGGACATGTATGGACCAGTACGGACCAGTACGGACCAGTATGGACCAGTATGGACCAGTTCGGACCAGTATGGACCAGAGCGGACCAGAACAGACCAGTACGGACCAGTACGGACCAGTATGGACCAGTGCGGACCAGTATGGACCAGTACGGACCAGTATGGACCAGTGCGGACCAGAACGGACCAGTATGGACCAGTATGGACCAGTACGAACCAGTGCGGACCAGTGCGGACCAGAACGGACCAGTACGGACTAGTACGGACCACTATGGAACAGACCGTACCAGTATGGACCAGTGCGGACCAGAACGGACCAGTATGGACCAGTATGGACCAGCACGGAACACGATGGACCAGTACGGACCAAAACGGACCAGTACGGAACAGTATGGACCAGAACGGACCAGTACGGACAAGTATGGACCATTGCGGACCAGAACAGACCAGTACGGACCAGTACGGACCAGTATGGACCATTGCGGACCAGTATGGACCAGTGCGGACCAGTGCGGAACAGAACGGACAAGTACGGACTAGTACGGACCACTATGGAACAGAACGTACCAGTATGGAGCAGTGCGGACCACGACAGACCAGTATGGACCAGTATGGACCAGCACGGAACACGATGGACCAGTACGGACCAGAACGGACCAGTACGGACCAGTATGGACCAGTACGGACCAGAACGGACCAGAACGGACCAGTACGGACCAGTATGGACCCGTACAGATCAGAACGGGCCAGTACGGACCACTATGGAACAGTACGGACCAGTATGGACCAGTGCGGACCAGTACGGACCAGTATGGACCAGTGCGGACTGGAACGGACCATTGTGGACCAGTACGGACCAGTATGGACCAGTACGGACCAGTATGGACCAGAGCGGACCAGTACGGACCAGTAGGGACAGTACGGACCGCTATGGACCAGTACGGACCAGAACGGACCAGTACGGGCCACTATGGACCAGTACGGAGCAGAACGGACCAGTACGGACCAGTACGGACTACTAGTGACCAGTATGGACCACTAGGGGGCAGTACGGAGCAGTATGGACCAGTATGGACCAGTGCGGACCAGTACGGACCAGTATGGACAAGGGCAGACCAGAACGGAGCAGTACGGACCAGTATGGACATGTATGGACCAGTACGGACCAGTACGGACCGGTAGGGACCAGTACGGAGCAGTATGGACCGGTACGGACCAGTGTGGACCAGTATGGACCAATATGGACCAGTATGGGCCAGTACGGACCAGTACGGACCAGTGCGGACCAGTATGGACCAGTGCAGAGCAGAACGGACCAGTATGGACCAGAACGGACCAGGACGGACCAGTACGGACTGGTACGGACCAGGACGGACCAGTACGGACCACTATGGACCAGTATGGACCAGTACAGACCAGTATGGACCAGTACGGAGCAGAACAGACCAATAGGGAACTCTATGGACCAGTACGGACCAGTACGGAACACTACAGACCAGTATGGACCAGAACGGACCAGTTCGGACCAGTATGGACCAGAGCGGACCAGAACAGACCAGTACGGACCAGTACGGACCAGTATGGACCAGTGCGGACCAGTATGGACCAGTGCGGACCAGTGCAGAACAGAACGGACCAGTACGAACTAGTACGGACCACTATGGAACAGAACGTACCAGTATGGACCAGTGCGGACCAGTGCGGACCAGTATGGACCAGTATGGACCAGTACGGACCAGTATGGACCAGTATGGACCAGTACGGACCAGAACGGACCAGTATGGGCCAGTACGGACCAGTACGGATCAGTAGGGACCAGTACGGACCACTATGGACCAGTATGGACCAGTACGGACCACTACGGACCAGTATGGACCAGAACGGACCAGTAGGGACCAGTATGGACCAGTACCGACCAATATGGACCAGTACGGACCAGTATGGACCAGTGCGGAACAGAACGGACCAGTATGGACCAGTATGGACCAGAACGGACCGATAGGGACCAGTACGGACCAGTATGGACCAGTATGGACCAGTGCGGACCAGTACGGACCAGTATGGACCAGTACGGACCAGTATGGACCAGAGCGGACCAGTACGGACCATTATGGGCCAGTACGGACCAGTATGGACCAGTGCGCACCAGTACGGACCAGTATGGACCAGAACGGACCAGAACGGACCATTACGGACCACTATGGACCAGTACAGATCAGAACGGACCAGTACGGACCACTATGGAACAGTACGGACCAGTATGGACCAGTGCGGACCAGTACGGACCAGTATGGACCAGTGCGGACCGGAACGGACCATTGTGGACCAGTACGGACCAGTATGGACCAGTACGGACCAGTATGGACCAGAGCGGACCAGTACGGACCAGTAGGGACAGTACGGACCAGTATGGACCAGTACGGACCAGAACGGACCAGTACGGGCCACTATGGACCAGTACGGAGCAGAACGGACCAGTACAGACCAGTACGGACTACTAGTGACCAGTATGGACCACTAGGGGGCAGTACGGAGCAGTATGGACCAGTATGGACCAGTGCGGACCAGTACGGACCAGTATGGACAAGGGCAGACCAGAACCGACCAGTAAGGACCAGTATGGACCGGTATGGACCTGTACGGACCAGTACGGACCAGTATGGACCAGTATGGACCAGTGCGGACCAGTACGGACCAGTATGGACAAGGGCTGACCAGAACGGACCAGTACGGACCAGTATGGACCGGTATGGACCAGTACGGACCAGTACGGACCAGTATGGACCAGTATGGACCAGTGCGGACCATTACGGACCAGTATGGACAAGGGCAGACCAGAACGGACAAGTACGGACCAGTATGGACCAGCACGGAACACTATGGACCAGTACGGACCAGAATAGACCAGTACGGACCACTATGGACCAGTACGGACCAGTACGGACCACTACAGACCCATATGGACCAGAACGGACCAGTTCGGACCAGTATGGACCAGAGCGGACCAGAACAGACCAGTACGGACCAGTACGGACCAGTATGGACCAGTGCGGACCAGTATGGACCAGTATGGACCAGTATGGACCAGTACGGACCAGTATGGACCAGTGCGGACCAGAACGGACCAGTATGGACATGTATGGACCAGTACGGACCAGTATGGACCAGAGCGGACCAGAACAGACCAATAGGGAACTCTATGGACCAGTACGGACCAGTACGGAACACTACAGACCAGTATGGACCAGAACGGACCAGTTCGGACCAGTATGGACCAGAGCGGACCAGAACAGACCAGTACGGACCAGTATGGACCAGTATGGACGAGTGCGGACCAGTATGGTCCAGTGCGGACCAGTGCAGAACAGAACGGACCAGTACGAACTAGTACGGACCACTATGGAACAGAACGTACCAGTATGGACCAGTGCGGACCAGTGCGGACCAGTATGGACCAGTATGGACCAGTACGGACCAGTATGGACCAGTATGGACCAGTGCGGACCAGAACGGACCAGTATGGACCAGTATGGACCAGCACGGAACACGATGGACCAGTACGGACCAAAACGGACCAGTACGGAACAGTATGGACCAGAACGGACCAGTACGGACAAGTATGGACCATTGCGGGCCTGAACAGACCAGTACGGACCAGTACGGACCAGTATGGACCATTGCGGACCAGTATGGACCAGTGCGGACCAGTGCGGAACAGAACGGACAAGTACGGACTAGTACGGACCACTATGGAACAGAACGTACCAGTATGGAGCAGTGCGGACCAGAACAGACCAGTATGGACCAGTATGGACCAGCACGGAACACGATGGACCAGTACGGACCAGAACGGACCAGTACGGACCAGTATGGACCAGTACGGACCAGAACGGACCAGAACGGACCATTACGGACCACTATGGACCAGTACAGATCAGAACGGACCAGTACGGACCACTATGGAACAGTACAGACCAGTATGGACCAGTGCGGACCAGTACGGACCAGTATGGACCAGTGCGGACTGGAACGGACCATTGTGGACCAGTACGGACCAGTATGGACCAGTACGGACCAGTATGGACCAGAGCGGACCAGTACGGACCAGTAGGGACAGTACGGACCGCTATGGACCAGTACGGACCAGAACGGACCAGTACGGGCCACTATGGACCAGTACGGAGCAGAACGGACCAGTACGGACCAGTACGGACTACTAGTGACCAGTATGGACCACTAGGGGGCAGTACGGAGCAGTATGGACCAGTATGGACCAGTGCGGACCAGTACGGACCAGTATGGACAAGGGCAGACCAGAACGGAGCAGTACGGAGCAGTATGGACATGTATGGACCAGTACGGACCAGTACGGACCGGTAGGGACCAGTACGGAGCAGTATGGACCGGTACGGACCAGTGTGGACCAGTATGGACCAATATGGACCAGTATGGGCCAGTACGGACCAGTACGGACCAGTGCGGACCAGTATGGACCAGTGCAGAGCAGTACGGACCAGTATGGACCAGAACGGACCAGGACGGACCAGTACGGACCGGTACGGACCAGTACGGACCAGTACGGACCAATAGGGACCACTACGGACCAGTACGGACCAGTACGGACAAGTATGGACAGGTATGGACCAGTACGGACCAGTATGGACCAGTACGGACCAGTATGGACCAGTGCGGACCAGAACGGCCAGTATGGACCAGTATGGACCAGTATGGATCAGTAGCGACCAGTACGGACCAGAACGGACCAGTATGGACCAGTACGGACCAGTATGGACCAGTGCGGACCAGAACGGACCAGTATGGACCAGTATGGACCAGTATGGATCAATAGGGACCAATACGGACCAGGACGGACCAGTACGGACCACTATGGACCAGTATGGACCAGTACGGACCAGTATGGACCATTACGGACCAGAACAGACCAATAGGGAACTCTATGGACCAGTACGGACCAGTACGGAACACTACAGACCAGTATGGACCAGAACGGACCAGTTCGGACCAGTATGGACCAGAGCGGACCAGAACAGACCAGTACGGACCAGTACGGACCAGTATGGACCAGTGCGGACCAGTATGGACCAGTGCGGACCAGTGCAGAACAGAACGGACCAGTACGAACTAGTACGGACCACTATGGAACAGAACGTACCAGTATGGACCAGTGCGGACCAGTACGGAACACGATGGACCAGTACGGACCAAAACGGACCAGTACGGAACAGTATGGACCAGAACGGACCAGTACGGACAAGTATGGACCATTGCGGGCCTGAACAGACCAGTACGGACCAGTACGGACCAGTATGGACCATTGCGGACCAGTATGGACCAGTGCGGACCAGTGCGGACCACTATGGAACAGTACAGACCAGTATGGACCAGTGCGGACCAGTACGGACCAGTATGGACCAGTGCGGACTGGAACGGACCATTGTGGACCAGTACGGACCAGTATGGACCAGTACGGACCAGTATGGACCAGAGCGGACCAGTACGGACCAGTAGGGACAGTACGGACCGCTATGGACCAGTACGGACCAGAACGGACCAGTACGGGCCACTATGGACCAGTACGGAGCAGAACGGACCAGTACGGACCAGTACGGACTACTAGTGACCAGTATGGACCACTAGGGGGCAGTACGGAGCAGTATGGACCAGTATGGACCAGTGCGGACCAGTACGGACCAGTATGGACAAGGGCAGACCAGAACGGACCAGTACGGACCAGTATGGACCGGTATGGACCTGTATGGACCAGTACGGACCAGTATGGACCAGTATGGACCAGTGCGGACCAGTACGGACCAGTATGGACAAGGGCAGACCAGAACGGAGCAGTACGGACCAGTATGGACATGTATGGACCAGTACGGACCAGTACGGACCGGTAGGGACCAGTACGGAGCAGTATGGACCGGTACGGACCAGTGTGGACCAGTATGGACCAATATGGACCAGTATGGGCCAGTACGGACCAGTGCGGACCAGTATGGACCAGTGCAGAGCAGAACGGACCAGTATGGACCGGAACGGACCAGGACGGACCAGTACGGACCGGTACGGACCAGTACGGACCAGTACGGACCAATAGGGACCACTACGGACCAGTACGGACCAGTACGGACAAGTATGGACAGGTATGGACCAGTACGGACCAGTATGGACCAGTACGGACCAGTATGGACCAGTGCGGACCAGAACGGACCAGTATGGACCAGTATGGACCAGTATGGATCAGTAGCGACCAGTACGGACCAGAACGGACCAGTATGGACCAGTACGGACCAGTATGGACCAGTGCGGACCAGAACGGACCAGTATGGACCAGTATGGACCAGTATGGATCAATAGGGACCAATACGGACCAGGACGGACCAGTACGGACCACTATGGACCAGTATGGACCAGTACGGACCAGTATGGACCATTACGGACCAGAACAGACCAATAGGGAACTCTATGGACCAGTACGGACCAGTACGGAACACTACAGACCAGTATGGACCAGAACGGACCAGTTCGGACCAGTATGGACCAGAGCGGACCAGAACAGACCAGTACGGACCAGTACGGACCAGTATGGACCAGTGCGGACCAGTATGGACCAGTGCGGACCAGTGCAGAACAGAACGGACCAGTACGAACTAGTACGGACCACTATGGAACAGAACGTACCAGTATGGACCAGTGCGGACCAGTACGGACCAGTATGGACCAGTATGGACCAGTACGGAACAGTATGGACCAGTATGGACCAGTACGGACCAGTATGGACCAGTATGGACCAGTACGGACCAGAATGGACCAGTATGGGCCAGTACGGACCAGTACGGATCAGTAGGGACCAGTACGGACCACTATGGACCAGTATGGACCAGTACGGACCAGTGCGGAGCAGTGCGGACCAGAACGGACCAGTACGGACTAGTACGGACCACTATGGAACAGACCGTACCAGTATGGACCAGTGCGGACCAGAACGGACCAGTATGGACCAGTATGGACCAGCACGGAACACGATGGACCAGTACGGACCAAAACGGACCAGTACGGAACAGTATGGACCAGAACGGACCAGTACGGACAAGTATGGACCATTGCGGGCCAGAACAGACCAGTACGGACCAGTACGGACCAGTATGGACCATTGCGGACCAGTATGGACCAGTGCGGACCAGTGCGGAACAGAACGGACAAGTACGGACTAGTACGGACCACTATGGAACAGTACAGACCAGTATGGACCAGTGCGGACCAGTACGGACCAGTATGGACCAGTGCGGACCAGAACGGACCATTGTGGACCAGTACGGACCAGTATGGACCAGTACGGACCAGTATGGACCAGAGCGGACCAGTACGGACCAATAGGGACAGTACGGACCAGTATGGACCAGTACGGACCAGAACGGACCAGTACGGGCCACTATGGACCAGTACGGAGCAGAACGGACCAGTACAGACCAGTACGGACTACTAGTGACCAGTATGGACCACTAGGGGGCAGTACGGAGCAGTATGGACCAGTATGGACCAGTGCGGACCAGTACGGACCAGTATGGACAAGGGCAGACCAGAACCGACCAGTAAGGACCAGTATGGACCGGTATGGACCTGTACGGACCAGTACGGACCAGTATGGACCAGTATGGACCAGTGCGGACCAGTACGGACCAGTATGGACAAGGGCTGACCAGAACGGAGCAGTACGGACCAGTATGGACCGGTATGGACCAGTACGGACCAGTACGGACCAGTATGGACCAGTATGGACCAGTGCGGACCATTACGGACCAGTATGGACAAGGGCAGACCAGAACGGACAAGTACGGACCAGTATGGACCAGCACGGAACACTATGGACCAGTACGGACCAGAATAGACCAGTACGGACCACTATGGACCAGTACGGACCAGTACGGACCACTACAGACCCATATGGACCAGAACGGACCAGTTCGGACCAGTATGGACCAGAGCGGACCAGAACAGACCAGTACGGACCAGTACGGACCAGTATGGACCAGTGCGGACCAGTATGGACCAGTATGGACCAGTATGGACCAGTACGGACCAGTATGGACCAGTGCGGACCAGAACGGACCAGTATGGACATGTATGGACCAGTACGGACCAGTGCGGACCAGTGCGGACCAGAACAGACCAATAGGGAACTCTATGGACCAGTACGGACCAGTACGGAACACTACAGACCAGTATGGACCAGAACGGACCAGTTCGGACCAGTATGGACCAGAGCGGACCAGAACAGACCAGTACGGACCAGTACGGACCAGTATGGACCAGTGCGGACCAGTATGGACCAGTGCGGACCAGTGCAGAACAGAACGGACCAGTACGAACTAGTACGGACCACTATGGAACAGAACGTACCAGTATGGACCAGTGCGGACCAGTGCGGACCAGTATGGACCAGTATGGACCAGTACGGACCAGTATGGACCAGTATGGACCAGTGCGGACCAGAACGGACCAGTATGGACCAGTATGGACCAGCACGGAACACGATGGACCAGTACGGACCAAAACGGACCAGTACGGAACAGTATGGACCAGAACGGACCAGTACGGACAAGTATGGACCATTGCGGGCCTGAACAGACCAGTACGGACCAGTACGGACCAGTATGGACCATTGCGGACCAGTATGGACCAGTGCGGACCAGTGCGGAACAGAACGGACAAGTACGGACTAGTACGGACCACTATGGAACAGAACGTACCAGTATGGAGCAGTGCGGACCAGAACAGACCAGTATGGACCAGTATGGACCAGCACGGAACACGATGGACCAGTACGGACCAGAACGGACCAGTACGGACCAGTATGGACCAGTACGGACCAGAACGGACCAGAACGGACCATTACGGACCACTATGGACCAGTACAGATCAGAACGGACCAGTACGGACCACTATGGAACAGTACAGACCAGTATGGACCAGTGCGGACCAGTACGGACCAGTATGGACCAGTGCGGACTGGAACGGACCATTGTGGACCAGTACGGACCAGTATGGACCAGTACGGACCAGTATGGACCAGAGCGGACCAGTACGGACCAGTAGGGACAGTACGGACCGCTATGGACCAGTACGGACCAGAACGGACCAGTACGGGCCACTATGGACCAGTACGGAGCAGAACGGACCAGTACGGACCAGTACGGACTACTAGTGACCAGTATGGACCACTAGGGGGCAGTACGGAGCAGTATGGACCAGTATGGACCAGTGCGGACCAGTACGGACCAGTATGGACAAGGGCAGACCAGAACGGACCAGTACGGACCAGTATGGACCGGTATGGACCTGTACGGACCAGTACGGACCAGTATGGACCAGTATGGACCAGTGCGGACCAGTACGGACCAGTATGGACAAGGGCAGACCAGAACGGAGCAGTACGGACCAGTATGGACATGTATGGACCAGTACGGATCAGTACGGACCGGTAGGGACCAGTACGGAGCAGTATGGACCGGTACGGACCAGTGTGGACCAGTATGGACCAATATGGACCAGTATGGGCCAGTACGGACCAGTGCGGACCAGTATGGACCAGTGCAGAGCAGAACGGACCAGTATGGACCAGAACGGACCAGGACGGACCAGTACGGACCGGTACAGACCAGTACGGACCAGTACGGACCAATAGGGACCACTACGGACCAGTACGGACCAGTACGGACAAGTATGGACAGGTATGGACCAGTACGGACCAGTATGGACCAGTACGGACCAGTATGGACCAGTGCGGACCAGAACGGACCAGTATGGACCAGTATGGACCAGTATGGATCAGTAGCGACCAGTACGGACCAGAACGGACCAGTATGGACCAGTACGGACCAGTATGGACCAGTGCGGACCAGAACGGACCAGTATGGACCAGTATGGACCAGTATGGATCAATAGGGACCAATACGGACCAGGACGGACCAGTACGGACCACTATGGACCAGTATGGACCAGTACGGACCAGTATGGACCATTACGGACCAGAACAGACCAATAGGGAACTCTATGGACCAGTACGGACCAGTACGGAACACTACAGACCAGTATGGACCAGAACGGACCAGTTCGGACCAGTATGGACCAGAGCGGACCAGAACAGACCAGTACGGACCAGTACGGACCAGTATGGACCAGTGCGGACCAGTATGGACCAGTGCGGACCAGTGCAGAACAGAACGGACCAGTACGAACTAGTACGGACCACTATGGAACAGAACGTACCAGTATGGACCAGTGCGGACCAGTACGGACCAGTATGGACCAGTATGGACCAGTACGGACCAGTATGGACCAGTATGGACCAGTACGGACCAGTATGGACCAGTATGGACCAGTACGGAGCAGAACGGACCAGTATGGGCCAGTACGGACCAGTACGGATCAGTAGGGACCAGTACGGACCACTATGGACCAGTATGGACCAGTACGGACCAGTGCGGAGCAGTGCGGACCAGAACGGACCAGTACGGACTAGTACGGACCACTATGGAACAGACCGTACCAGTATGGACCAGTGCGGACCAGAACGGACCAGTATGGACCAGTATGGACCAGCACGGAACACGATGGACCAGTACGGACCAAAACGGACCAGTACAGAACAGTATGGACCAGAACGGACCAGTACGGACAAGTATGGACCATTGCGGGCCAGAACAGACCAGTACGGACCAGTACGGACCAGTATGGACCATTGCGGACCAGTATGGACCAGTGCGGACCAGTGCGGAACAGAACGGACAAGTACGGACTAGTACGGACCACTATGGAACAGAACGTACCAGTATGGAGCAGTGCGGACCAGAACAGACCAGTATGGACCAGTATGGACCAGCACGGAACACGATGGACCAGTACGGACCAGAACGGACCAGTACGGACCAGTATGGACCAGTACGGACCAGAACGGACCAGAACGGACCATTACGGACCACTATGGACCAGTACAGATCAGAACGGACCGGTACGGACCACTATGGAACAGTACAGACCAGTATGGACCAGTGCGGACCAGTACGGACCAGTATGGACCAGTGCGGACTGGAACGGACCATTGTGGACCAGTACGGACCAGTATGGACCAGTACGGACCAGTATGGACCAGAGCGGACCAGTACGGACCAGTACGGACTACTAGTGACCAGTATGGACCACTAGGGGGCAGTACGGAGCAGTATGGACCAGTATCGACCAGTGCGGACCAGTATGGACCAGTATGGACAAGGGCAGACCAGAACCGACCAGTAAGGACCAGTATGGACCGGTATGGACCTGTACGGACCAGTACGGACCAGTATGGACCAGTATGGACCAGTGCGGACCAGTACGGACCAGTATGGACAAGGGCTGACCAGAACGGACCAGTACGGACAAGTATGGACCGGTATGGACCAGTACGGACCAGTACGGACCAGTATGGACCAGTATGGACCAGTTCGGACCAGTATGGACCAGAGCGGACCAGAACAGACCAGTACGGACCAGTACGGACCAGTATGGACCAGTGCGGACCAGTATGGACCAGTACGGACCAGTATGGACCAGTGCGGACCAGAACGGACCAGTATGGTCCAGTATGGACCAGTACGAACCAGTGCGGACCAGTGCGGACCAGAACGGACCAGTACGGACTAGTACGGACCACTATGGAACAGACCGTACCAGTATGGACCAGTGCGGACCAGAACGGACCAGTATGGACCAGTATGGACCAGCACGGAACACGATGGACCAGTACGGACCAAAACGGACCAGTACGGAACAGTATGGACCAGAACGGAACAGTATGGACCAGAACGGACCAGTACGGACAAGTATGGACCATTGCGGACCAGAACAGACCAGTACGGACCAGTACGGACCAGTATGGACCATTGCGGACCAGTATGGACCAGTGCGGACCAGTGCGGAACAGAACGGACAAGTACGGACTAGTACGGACCACTATGGAACAGAACGTACCAGTATGGAGCAGTGCGGACCACGACAGACCAGTATGGACCAGTATGGACCAGCACGGAACACGATGGACCAGTACGGACCAGAACGGACCAGTACGGACCAGTATGGACCAGTACGGACCAAAACGGACCAGAACGGACCAGTACGGACCAGTATGGACCCATACAGATCAGAACGGGCCAGTACGGACCACTATGGAACAGTACGGACCAGTATGGACCAGTGCGGACCAGTACGGACCAGTATGGACCAGTGCGGACTGGAACGGACCATTGTGGACCAGTACGGACCAGTATGGACCAGTACGGACCAGTATGGACCAGAGCGGACCAGTACGGACCAGTAGGGACAGTACGGACCGCTATGGACCAGTACGGACCAGAACGGACCAGTACGGGCCACTATGGACCAGTACGGAGCAGAACGGACCAGTACGGACCAGTACGGACTACTAGTGACCAGTATGGACCACTAGGGGGCAGTACGGAGCAGTATGGACCAGTATGGACCAGTGCGGACCAGTACGGACCAGTATGGACAAGGGCAGACCAGAACGGAGCAGTACGGACCAGTATGGACATGTATGGACCAGTACGGACCAGTACGGACCGGTAGGGACCAGTACGGAGCAGTATGGACCGGTACAGACCAGTGTGGACCAGTATGGACCAATATGGACCAGTATGGGCCAGTACGGACCAGTACGGACCAGTGCGGACCAGTATGGACCAGTGCAGAGCAGAACGGACCAGTATGGACCAGAACGGACCAGGACGGACCAGTACGGACCGGTACGGACCAGTACGGACCAGTACGGACCAATAGGGACCACTACGGACCAGTACGGACCAGTACGGACAAGTATGGACAGGTATGGACCAGTACGGACCAGTATGGACCAGTACGGACCAGTATGGACCAGTGCGGACCAGAACGGACCAGTATGGACCAGTATGGACCAGTATGGATCAGTAGCGACCAGTACGGACCAGAACGGACCAGTATGGACCAGTATGGACCAGTATGGATCAGTAGCGACCAGTACGGACCAGAACGGACCAGTATGGACCAGTACGGACCAGTATGGACCAGTGCGGACCAGAACGGACCAGTATGGACCAGTATGGACCAGTATGGATCAATAGGGACCAATACGGACCAGGACGGACCAGTACGGACCACTATGGACCAGTATGGACCAGTACGGACCAGTATGGACCAGTACGGACCAGAACAGACCAATAGGGAACTCTATGTACCAGTACGGACCAGTACGGAACACTACAGACCAGTATGGACCAGAACGGACCAGTTCGGACCAGTATGGACCAGAGCGGACCAGAACAGACCAGTACAGACCAGTACGGACCAGTATGGACCAGTGCGGACCAGTATGGACCAGTGCGGACCAGTGCAGAACAGAACGGACCAGTACGAACTAGTACGGACCACTATGGAACAGAAAGTACCAGTATGGACCAGTGCGGACCAGTGCGGACCAGTATGGACCAGTATGGACCAGTACGGACCAGTACGGACCAGTATGGACCAGTATGGACCAGTGCGGACCATTACGGACCAGTATGGACAAGGGCAGACCAGAACGGACAAGTACGGACCAGTATGGACCAGCACGGAACACTATGGACCAGTACGGACCAGAATAGACCAGTACGGACCACTATGGACCAGTACGGACCAGTACGGACCACTACAGACCCATATGGACCAGAACGGACCAGTTCGGACCAGTATGGACCAGAGCGGACCAGAACAGACCAGTACGGACCAGTACGGACCAGTATGGACCAGTGCGGACCAGTATGGACCAGTATGGACCAGTATGGACCAGTACGGACCAGTATGGACCAGTGCGGACCAGAACGGACCAGTATGGACATGTATGGACCAGTACGGACCAGTGCGGACCAGTGCGGACCAGAACAGACCAATAGGGAACTCTATGGACCAGTACGGACCAGTACGGAACACTACAGACCAGTATGGACCAGAACGGACCAGTTCGGACCAGTATGGACCAGAGCGGACCAGAACAGACCAGTACGGACCAGTACGGACCAGTATGGACCAGTGCGGACCAGTATGGACCAGTGCGGACCAGTGCAGAACAGAACGGACCAGTACGAACTAGTACGGACCACTATGGAACAGAACGTACCAGTATGGACCAGTGCGGACCAGTGCGGACCAGTATGGACCAGTATGGACCAGTACGGACCAGTATGGACCAGTATGGACCAGTGCGGACCAGAACGGACCAGTATGGACCAGTATGGACCAGCACGGAACACGATGGACCAGTACGGACCAAAACGGACCAGTACGGAACAGTATGGACCAGAACGGACCAGTACGGACAAGTATGGACCATTGCGGGCCTGAACAGACCAGTACGGACCAGTACGGACCAGTATGGACCATTGCGGACCAGTATGGACCAGTGCGGACCAGTGCGGAACAGAACGGACAAGTACGGACTAGTACGGACCACTATGGAACAGAACGTACCAGTATGGAGCAGTGCGGACCAGAACAGACCAGTATGGACCAGTATGGACCAGCACGGAACACGATGGACCAGTACGGACCAGAACGGACCAGTACGGACCAGTATGGACCAGTACGGACCAGAACGGACCAGAACGGACCATTACGGACCACTATGGACCAGTACAGATCAGAACGGACCAGTACGGACCACTATGGAACAGTACAGACCAGTATGGACCAGTGCGGACCAGTACGGACCAGTATGGACCAGTGCGGACTGGAACGGACCATTGTGGACCAGTACGGACCAGTATGGACCAGTACGGACCAGTATGGACCAGAGCGGACCAGTACGGACCAGTAGGGACAGTACGGACCGCTATGGACCAGTACGGACCAGAACGGACCAGTACGGGCCACTATGGACCAGTACGGAGCAGAACGGACCAGTACGGACCAGTACGGACTACTAGTGACCAGTATGGACCACTAGGGGGCAGTACGGAGCAGTATGGACCAGTATGGACCAGTGCGGACCAGTACGGACCAGTATGGACAAGGGCAGACCAGAACGGAGCAGTACGGACCAGTATGGACATGTATGGACCTGTACGGACCAGTACGGACCGGTAGGGACCAGTACGGAGCAGTATGGACCGGTACGGACCAGTGTGGACCAGTATGGACCAATATGGACCAGTATGGGCCAGTACGGACCAGTGCGGACCAGTATGGACCAGTGCAGAGCAGAACGGACCAGTATGGACCAGAACGGACCAGGACGGACCAGTACGGACCGGTACAGACCAGTACGGACCAGTACGGACCAATAGGGACCACTACGGACCAGTACGGACCAGTTACGGACAAGTATGGACAGGTATGGACCAGTACGGACCAGTATGGACCAGTACGGACCAGTATGGACCAGTGCGGACCAGAACGGACCAGTATGGACCAGTATGGACCAGTATGGATCAGTAGCGACCAGTACGGACCAGAACGGACCAGTATGGACCAGTACGGACCAGTATGGACCAGTGCGGACCAGAACGGACCAGTATGGACCAGTATGGACCAGTATGGATCAATAGGGACCAATACGGACCAGGACGGACCAGTACGGACCACTATGGACCAGTATGGACCAGTACGGACCAGTATGGACCATTACGGACCAGAACAGACCAATAGGGAACTCTATGGACCAGTACGGACCAGTACGGAACACTACAGACCAGTATGGACCAGAACGGACCAGTTCGGACCAGTATGGACCAGAGCGGACCAGAACAGACCAGTACGGACCAGTACGGACCAGTATGGACCAGTGCGGACCAGTATGGACCAGTGCGGACCAGTGCAGAACAGAACGGACCAGTACGAACTAGTACGGACCACTATGGAACAGAACGTACCAGTATGGACCAGTGCGGACCAGTACGGACCAGTATGGACCAGTATGGACCAGTACGGACCAGTATGGACCAGTATGGACCAGTACGGACCAGTATGGACCAGTATGGACCAGTACGGACCAGAACGGACCAGTATGGGCCAGTACGGACCAGTACGGATCAGTAGGGACCAGTACGGACCACTATGGACCAGTATGGACCAGTACGGACCAGTGCGGAGCAGTGCGGACCAGAACGGACCAGTACGGACTAGTACGGACCACTATGGAACAGACCGTACCAGTATGGACCAGTGCGGACCAGAACGGACCAGTATGGACCAGTATGGACCAGCACGGAACACGATGGACCAGTACGGACCAAAACGGACCAGTACGGAACAGTATGGACCAGAACGGACCAGTACGGACAAGTATGGACCATTGCGGGCCAGAACAGACCAGTACGGACCAGTACGGACCAGTATGGACCATTGCGGACCAGTATGGACCAGTGCGGACCAGTGCGGAACAGAACGGACAAGTACGGACTAGTACGGACCACTATGGAACAGAACGTACCAGTATGGAGCAGTGCGGACCAGAACAGACCAGTATGGACCAGTATGGACCAGCACGGAACACGATGGACCAGTACGGACCAGAACGGACCAGTACGGACCAGTATGGACCAGTACGGACCAGAACGGACCAGAACGGACCATTACGGACCACTATGGACCAGTACAGATCAGAACGGACCGGTACGGACCACTATGGAACAGTACAGACCAGTATGGACCAGTGCGGACCAGTACGGACCAGTATGGACCAGTGCGGACTGGAACGGACCATTGTGGACCAGTACGGACCAGTATGGACCAGTACGGACCAGTATGGACCAGAGCGGACCAGTACGGACCAGTACGGACTACTAGTGACCAGTATGGACCACTAGGGGGCAGTACGGAGCAGTATGGACCAGTATCGACCAGTGCGGACCAGTATGGACCAGTATGGACAAGGGCAGACCAGAACCGACCAGTAAGGACCAGTATGGACCGGTATGGACCTGTACGGACCAGTACGGACCAGTATGGACCAGTATGGACCAGTGCGGACCAGTACGGACCAGTATGGACAAGGGCTGACCAGAACGGACCAGTACGGACAAGTATGGACCGGTATGGACCAGTACGGACCAGTACGGACCAGTATGGACCAGTATGGACCAGTTCGGACCAGTATGGACCAGAGCGGACCAGAACAGACCAGTACGGACCAGTACGGACCAGTATGGACCAGTGCGGACCAGTATGGACCAGTACGGACCAGTATGGACCAGTGCGGACCAGAACGGACCAGTATGGTCCAGTATGGACCAGTACGAACCAGTGCGGACCAGTGCGGACCAGAACGGACCAGTACGGACTAGTACGGACCACTATGGAACAGACCGTACCAGTATGGACCAGTGCGGACCAGAACGGACCAGTATGGACCAGTATGGACCAGCACGGAACACGATGGACCAGTACGGACCAAAACGGACCAGTACGGAACAGTATGGACCAGAACGGAACAGTATGGACCAGAACGGACCAGTACGGACAAGTATGGACCATTGCGGACCAGAACAGACCAGTACGGACCAGTACGGACCAGTATGGACCATTGCGG
>NW_027100512.1:0-41877 GCF_031753505.1 Anomalospiza imberbis | reverse complement strand
GTCATTTCCCCAGGCTCTGCGTATCAGCTCACAGGTGGTACTTGGGGCTCTAAGATGACAAACTTTCCATCTTGCGGACAGATTTAGCTTTGAAGAAATCCTGCTAAGTTTGAAAATCATTAGGGCAGGACGCCATTGTGGGCCAGTGCGAGAGGCCGCAAAGAAAGGCCATTTTCCGAGGGAAAAAGAAGTCGTTTTTCCAGGCTCTGGGTATCTGCTTAGATGTGGAGTTTGGGGCTGGTTGGGAATGCTTGGTCCTGTCGTCTGTAAGCATTAGTTTTGGAGAAATCCTGCAAAGTTTGCAAATTTTGAGGTCAGGACACCACTGTGGGCCATTGCGAGTGGCCGCAATGAGAGGCCATTTTCCATGGGAGAATGAAGTCATGTCCCCAGGCTCTGGGTATCAGCTCAGAGGAGGCATTTGGGGCCCTAAAATTGCAGAGATTCTTAATTGCTAACAGCAGTAATTTTGGGGAAATCCTTCAAAAATTTCAGATTTTACAGGCCAAGATAATACTGTGGTCCAGTGTGAGTGGCTGCACAGAGAGGCCATTTTCCATGGGAGAAAGAAGCCATTTCCACAGGCTCTGGGAATCAGGTCAGAGGTGGCATTTGGGGCTCTAAAATTGCGGAGGTTCTTAGTCGCTGACAGCAGTAATTTGGGACAAATCCTTCAAAAATTGCAGATTTTAAAGGCCAGGACAACACTGTGGGCCAGTGTGAGTGGCTGCACTGAGAGGCCATTTTCCATGGGGGAAAGAAGCCATTTCCCCAGGCTCTGGGTATCAGCTCAGAGGTGGCATTTGGGGCCCTAATATTCCACAGATCCCTAGTCGCTGACAGCAGTAATTTTGGAGAAATCCTTCAAAAATTGCAGATTTTAAAGGCCAGGACAACACTGTGGGCCTGTGTCAGTGGCCGCAATGAGAGGCCATTTTCCATTGGAGAAAGAAGTCATTTGCCCAGGCTCTGGGTATCAGCTCCGAGGTGGCATTTGCGGCTCTAAGATCACACTGGTTTCTACTTGCTGTCACGTGTCTTTTGGAGAAATCCTGCCAAGTTTGCAAATTTTGATGTCCGGATGCCACTGTAGGCCATTGCAAGTGGCTGCAATGAGAGGCCATTTTCCTTGGAGAAAGAAGTCATTTCCCCAGGCTCTGCGTATCAGCTCACAGGTGGTACTTGGGGCTCTAAGATGACAAACTTTCCTACTTGCAGTCAGCTGTAGTTTTGAAGAAATCCTGCTAAGTTTGAAAATCATTAGGGCAGGACGCCATTGTGGGCCAGTGCGAGAGGACGCCTAGAAAGGCCATGTTCCGAGGGAAAAAGAAGTAGTTTACCCAGGCTCTGGGTATCAGCTCAGAGGTGGCATTTGGGGCTCCAAAATTGCACAGATTCTTAGTCGCAGACAGCAGTAATTTGGGACAAATCTTCAAAAATTGCAGATTTTAAAGGCCAGGACAACACTGTGGGCCAGTGTCAGTGGCCGCAATGAGAGGCCATTTTCCATTGGAGAAAGAAGTCATTTGCCCAGGCTCTGGGTATCAGCTCCGAGGTGGCATTTGCGGCTCTAAGATCACACTGGTTTCTACTTGCTGACACGTGTCTTTTGGAGAAATCCTGCCAAGTTTGCAAATTTTGATGTCCGGATGCCACTGTAGGCCATTGCAAGTGGCTGCAAGGAGAGGCCATTTTCCTTGGGAGAAAGAAGTCATTTCCCCAGGCTCTGCGTATCAGCTCACAGGTGGTACTTGGGGCTCTAAGATGACAAACTTTCCATCTTGCGGACAGATATAGCTTTGAAGAAATCCTGCTAAGTTTGAAAATCATTAGGGCAGGACGCCATTGTGGGCCAGTGCGAGAGGCCGCAAAGAAAGGCCATTTTCCGAGGGAAAAAGAAGTCGTTTTTCCAGGCTCTGGGTATCTGCTTAGATGTGGAGTTTGGGGCTGGTTGGGAATGCTTGGTCCTGTCGTCTGTAAGCATTAGTTTTGGAGAAATCCTGCAAAGTTTGCAAATTTTGAGGTCAGGACACCACTGTGGGCCATTGCGAGTGGCCGCAATGAGAGGCCATTTTCCATGGGAGAATGAAGTCATGTCCCCAGGCTCTGGGTATCAGCTCAGAGGTGGCATTTGGGGCCCTAATATTCCACAGATCCCTAGTCGCTGACAGCAGTAATTTTGGAGAAATCCTTCAAAAATTGCAGATTTTAAAGGCCAGGACAACACTGTGGGCCAGTGTGAGTGGCCGCAATGAGAGGCCATTTTCCATGGGAAAAAGAAGTAATTTGCCCTGGCTCTGGGTCTCTGCTAGAGGTGGTGTTTGGGAGTGAATGGGAATGCTTGGCCCTCTGTCCTGTCAGCTTTAGTTTTGGAGTAATCCTGCAAAGACTGCAAATTTTGAGGTCAGGAGGCCTCTGTAGGCCATTGCAAGTGGCCGCATTTAGAGGCAATTTTCCTTGGGAGAAAAAAGCCATTTCCCCAGGCTCTGGGTATCAGCTCACAGGTGGTACATGGGGCTCTAAGATGACAAACGTTCCTACTTGCAGACAGCTCTTGTTTTCAAGAAATCCTGCTAAGTTTGAAAATTTTGAGGTCAGGACACCACTGTGGGCCATTGCTCGTGGCCACAATGAGAAGCCAATTTCCTTGGGAGAAAGAAGCCATTTCCCCAGGCTCTGGGAATCAGGTCAGAGGAGGCATTTGGGGCTCTAAAAGTGCACAGATTCCTAGTCGCTGACAGCAGTAATTTGGGACAAATCCTTCAAAAATTGCAGATTTTAAAGGCCAGGACAACACTGTGGGCCAGTGTCAGTGGCCGCAATGAGAGGCCATTTTCCATGGGAGAAAGAAGTCATTTGCCCAGGCTCTGGGTATCAGCTCAGAGGAGGCATTTGAGGCTCTAAAATTGCAGAGATCCCTAGTCGCTGACAGCAGTAATTTTGGGGAAATCCTTCAAAAATTGCAGATTTTAAAGGCCAAGATAACACTGTGGGCCAGTGTGAGTGGCTGCACTGAGAGGCCATTTTCCATGGGGGAAAGAAGCCATTTCCCCAGGCTCTGGGTATCAGCTCAGAGGTGGCATTTGGGGCCCTAATATTCCACAGATCCCTAGTCGCTGACAGCAGTAATTTTGGAGAAATCCTTCAAAAATTGCAGATTTTAAAGGCCAGGACAACACTGTGGGCCAGTGTGAGTGGCCGCAATGAGAGGCCATTTTCCATTGGAGAAAGAAGTCATTTGCCCAGGCTCTGGGTATCAGCTCCGAGGTGGCATTTGCGGCTCTAAGATCACACTGGTTTCTACTTGCTGACACGTGTCTTTTGGAGAAATCCTGCCAAGTTTGCAAATTTTGATGTCAGGATGCCACTGTAGGCCATTGCAAGTGGCTGCAAGGAGAGGCCATTTTCCTGGGAGAAAGAAGTCATTTCCCCAGGCTCTGCGTATCAGCTCACAGGTGGTACTTGGGGCTCTAAGATGACAAACTTTCCATCTTGCGGACAGATATAGCTTTGAAGAAATCCTGCTAAGTTTGAAAATCATTAGGGCAGGACGCCATTGTGGGCCAGTGCGAGAGGCCGCAAAGAAAGGCCATTTTCCGAGGGAAAAAGAAGTCGTTTTTCCAGGCTCTGGGTATCTGCTTAGATGTGGAGTTTGGGGCTGGTTGGGAATGCTTGGTCCTGTCGTCTGTAAGCATTAGTTTTGGAGAAATCCTGCAAAGTTTGCAAATTTTGAGGTCAGGACACCACTGTGGGCCATTGCGAGTGGCCGCAATGAGAGGCCATTTTCCATGGGAGAATGAAGTCATGTCCCCAGGCTCTGGGTATCAGCTCAGAGGTGGCATTTGGGGCCCTAATATTCCACAGATCCCTAGTCGCTGACAGCAGTAATTTTGGAGAAATCCTTCAAAAATTGCAGATTTTAAAGGCCAGGACAACACTGTGGGCCAGTGTGAGTGGCCGCAATGAGAGGCCATTTTCCATGGGAAAAAGAAGTAATTTGCCCTGGCTCTGGGTCTCTGCTTAGAGGTGGTGTTTGGGAGTGAATGGGAATGCTTGGCCCTCTGTCCTGTCAGCTTTAGTTTTGGAGTAATCTGCAAAGACTGCAAATTTTGAGGTCAGGAGGCCTCTGTAGGCCATTGCAAGTGGCCGCATTTAGAGCAATTTTCCTTGGGAGAAAAAAGCCATTTCCCCAGGCTCTGGGTATCAGCTCACAGTTGGTACATGGGGCTCTAAGATGACAAACGTTCCTACTTGCAGACAGCTCTTGTTTTCAAGAAATCCTGCTAAGTTTGAAAATTTTGAGGTCAGGACACCACTGTGGGCCATTGCTCGTGGCCACAATGAGAAGCCAATTTCCTTGGGAGAAAGAAGCCATTTCCCCAGGCTCTGGGAATCAGGTCAGAGGAGGCATTTGGGGGCTCTAAAAGTGCACAGATTCCTAGTCGCTGACAGCAGTAATTTGGGACAAATCCTTCAAAAATTGCAGATTTTAAAGGCCAGGACAACACTGTGGGCCAGTGTCAGTGGCCGCAATGAGAGGCCATTTTCCATGGGAGAAAGAAGTCATTTGCCCAGGCTCTGGGTATCAGCTCCGAGGTGGCATTTGCGGCTCTAAGATCACACTGGTTTCTACTTGCTGACACATGTCTTTTGGAGAAATCCTGCAAAGCTTTCAAATTTTGATGTCAGGATGCCTCTGTAGGCCATTGCAAGTGGCTGCAATGAGAGGCCATTTTCCTTTGGAGAAAGAAGCCATTTCCCCAGGCTCTGGGTAGCAGCTCAGTGGTGGCATTTGGGGCTCTAAAACTGCAGAGATTCTTAGTCGCTGACAGCAGTAATTTTGGGGAAATTCTTCAAAAATTGCAGATTTTAAAGGCCAAGATAACACTGTGGTCCAGTGTGAGTGGCTGCACTGAGAGGCCATTTTCCATGGGAGAAAGAAGCCATTTCCCCAGGCTCTGGGTATCAGCTCAGAGGTGGCATTTGGGGCTCTAAAACTGCACAGATCCCTAGTCGCTGACAGCAGTAATTTTGGGGAAATCCTTCAAAAATTGCAGATTTTAAAGGCCAGGACAACACTGTGGGCCAGTGTGAGTGGCTGCACTGAGAGGCCATTTTCCATTGGAGAAAGAAGTCATTTGCCCAGGCTCTGGGTATCAGCTCCGAGGTGGCATTTGGGGCCCTAATATTCCACAGATCCCTAGTCGCTGACAGCAGTAATTTTGGAGAAATCCTTCAAAAATTGCAGATTTTAAAGGCCAGGACAACACTGTGGGCCAGTGTGAGTGGCCGCAATGAGAGGCCATTTTCCATGGGAAAAAGAAGTAATTTGCCCTGGCTCTGGGTCTCTGCTTAGAGGTGGTGTTTGGGAGTGAATGGGAATGCTTGGCCCTCTGTCCTGTCAGCTTTAGTTTTGGAGTAATCCTGCAAAGACTGCAAATTTTGAGGTCAGGAGGCCACTGTATGCCATTGCAAGTGGCGCATTTAAAGGCAATTTTCCTTGGGAGAAAAAAGCCATTTCCCCAGGCTCTGGGTATCAGCTCACAGGTGGTACATGGGGCTCTAAGATGACAACCGTTCCTACTTGCAGACAGCTCTTGTTTTCAAGAAATCCTGCTAAGTTTGAAAATTTTGAGGTCAGGACACCACTGTGGGCCATTGCTCGTGGCCACAATGAGAAGCCAATTTCCTTGGGAGAAAGAAGCCATTTCCCCAGGCTCTGGGAATCAGGTCAGAGGAGGCATTTGGGGCTCTAAAAGTGCACAGATTCCTAGTCGCTGACAGCAGTAATTTGGGACAAATCCTTCAAAAATTGCAGATTTTAAAGGCCAGGACAACACTGTGGGCCAGTGTCAGTGGCCGCAATGAGAGGCCATTTTCCATGGGAGAAAGAAGTCATGTCCCCAGGCTCTGGGTATCAGCTCAGAGGAGGCATTTGAGGCTCTAAAATTGCAGAGATCCCTAGTCGCTGACAGCAGTAATTTTGGGGAAATCCTTCAAAAATTGCAGATTTTAAAGGCCAAGATAACACTGTGGGCCAGTGTGAGTGGCTGCACTGAGAGGCCATTTTCATGGGGGAAAGAAGCCATTTCCCCAGGCTCTGGGTATCAGCTCAGAGGTGGCATTTGGGGCCCTAATATTCCACAGATCCCTAGTCGCTGACAGCAGTAATTTTGGAGAAATCCTTCAAAAATTGCAGATTTAAAGGCCAGGACAACACTGTGGGCCAGTGTGAGTGGCCGCAATGAGAGGCCATTTTCCATGGAAAAAGAAGTAATTTGCCCTGGCTCTGGGTCTCTGCTTAGAGGTGATGTTTGGGAGTGAATGGGAATGCTTGGCCCTCTGTCCTGTCAGCTTTAGTTTTTGAGTAATCCTGCAAAGACTTCAAATTTTGTTGTCAGAATGCCTCTGTAGGCCATTGCAAGTGGCTGCAATGAGAGGCCATTTTCCTTGGGAGAAAGAAGTCATTTCCCCAGGCTCTGCGTATCAGCTCACAGGTGGTACTTGGGGCTCTAAGATGACAAACTTTCCATCTTGCGGACAGATTTAGCTTTGAAGAAATCCTGCTAAGTTTGAAAATCATTAGGGCAGGACGCCATTGTGGGCCAGTGCGAGAGGCCGCAAAGAAAGGCCATTTTCCGAGGGAAAAAGAAGTCGTTTTTTCCAGGCTCTGGGTATCTGCTTAGATGTGGAGTTTGGGGCTGGTTGGGAATGCTTGGTCCTGTCGTCTGTAAGCATTAGTTTTGGAGAAATCCTGCAAAGTTTGCAAATTTTGAGGTCAGGACACCACTGTGGGCCATTGCGAGTGGCCGCAATGAGAGGCCATTTTCCATGGGGAGAATGAAGTCATGTCCCCAGGCTCTGGGTATCAGCTCAGAGGAGGCATTTGGGGCCCTAAAATTCCAGAGATTCTTAATTGCTAACAGCAGTAATTTTGGGGAAATCCTTCAAAAATTTCAGATTTTACAGGCCAAGATAATACTGTGGTCCAGTGTGAGTGGCTGCACAGAGAGGCCATTTTCCATGGAGAAAGAAGCCATTTCCACAGGCTCTGGGAATCAGGTCAGAGGTGGCATTTGGGGCTCTAAAATTGCGGAGGTTCTTAGTCGCTGACAGCAGTAATTTGGGACAAATCCTTCAAAAATTGCAGATTTTAAAGGCCAGGACAACACTGTGGGCCAGTGTGAGTGGCTGCACTGAGAGGCCATTTTCCATGGGGAAAGAAGCCATTTCCCCAGGCTCTGGGTATCAGCTCAGAGGTGGCATTTGGGGCCCTAATATTCCACAGATCCCTAGTCGCTGACAGCAGTAATTTTGGAGAAATCCTTCAAAAATTGCAGATTTTAAAGGCCAGGACAACACTGTGGGCCTGTGTCAGTGGCCGCAATGAGAGGCCATTTTCCATTGGAGAAAGAAGTCATTTGCCCAGGCTCTGGGTATCAGCTCCGAGGTGGCATTTGCGGCTCTAAGATCACACTGGTTTCTACTTGCTGTCACGTGTCTTTTGGAGAAATCCTGCCAAGTTTGCAAATTTTGATGTCCGGATGCCACTGTAGGCCATTGCAAGTGGCTGCAATGAGAGGCCATTTTCCTTGGGAGAAAGAAGTCATTTCCCCAGGCTCTGCGTATCAGCTCACAGGTGGTACTTGGGGCTCTAAGATGACAAACTTTCCTACTTGCAGTCAGCTGTAGTTTTGAAGAAATCCTGCTAAGTTTGAAAATCATTAGGGCAGGACGCCATTGTGGGCCAGTGCGAGAGGACGCCTAGAAAGGCCATGTTCCGAGGGAAAAAGAAGTAGTTTACCCAGGCTCTGGGTATCAGCTCAGAGGTGGCATTTGGGGCTCCAAAATTGCACAGATTCTTAGTCGCAGACAGCAGTAATTTGGGACAAATCCTTCAAAAATTGCAGATTTTAAAGGCCAGGACAACACTGTGGGCCAGTGTGAGTGGCTGTACTGAGAGGCCATTTTCAAAGGGAGAAAGAAGTCATTTCCCCAGGATCTCGGTATACGCACAGAGGTGGCATTTGGGGCTAAAAATCTCACTGATTTCTAGATGTTGGCATCTGTAGTTGTGGTGAAATCCTGCTAAGTTTGTAAATTTTTGAGGTCAGGACAACACTGTGGGCCATTGCGTGTGGCCGCAATGAGAGGCCATTTTCCATTGGAGAAAGAAGTCATTTGCCCAGGCTCTGGGTATCAGCTCCGAGGTGGCATTTGCGGCTCTAAGATCACACTGGTTTCTACTTGCTGACACGTGTCTTTTGGAGAAATCCTGCCAAGTTTGCAAATTTTGATGTCAGGATGCCACTGTAGGCCATTGCAAGTGGCTGCAAGGAGAGGCCATTTTCCTTGGGAGAAAGAAGTCATTTCCCCAGGCTCTGCGTATCAGCTCACAGGTGGTACTTGGGGCTCTAAGATGACAAACTTTCCATCTTGCGGACAGATATAGCTTTGAAGAAATCCTGCTAAGTTTGAAAATCATTAGGGCAGGACGCCATTGTGGGCCAGTGCGAGAGGCCGCAAAGAAAGGCCATTTTCCGAGGGAAAAAGAAGTCGTTTTTCCAGGCTCTGGGTATCTGCTTAGATGTGGAGTTTGGGGCTGGTTGGGAATGCTTGGTCCTGTCGTCTGTAAGCATTAGTTTTGGAGAAATCCTGCAAAGTTTGCAAATTTTGAGGTCAGGACACCACTGTGGGCCATTGCGAGTGGCCGCAATGAGAGGCCATTTTCCATGGGAGAATGAAGTCATGTCCCCAGGCTCTGGGTATCAGCTCAGAGGTGGCATTTGGGGCCCTAATATTCCACAGATCCCTAGTCGCTGACAGCAGTAATTTTGGAGAAATCCTTCAAAAATTGCAGATTTTAAAGGCCAGGACAACACTGTGGGCCAGTGTGAGTGGCCGCAATGAGAGGCCATTTTCCATGGGAAAAAGAAGTAATTTGCCCTGGCTCTGGGTCTCTGCTTAGAGGTGGTGTTTGGGAGTGAATGGGAATGCTTGGCCCTCTGTCCTGTCAGCTTTAGTTTTGGAGTAATCCTGCAAAGACTGCAAATTTTGAGGTCAGGAGGCCTCTGTAGGCCATTGCAAGTGGCCGCATTTAGAGGCAATTTTCCTTGGGAGAAAAAAGCCATTTCCCCAGGCTCTGGGTATCAGCTCACAGGTGGTACATGGGGCTCTAAGATGACAAACGTTCCTACTTGCAGACAGCTCTTGTTTTCAAGAAATCCTGCTAAGTTTGAAAATTTTGAGGTCAGGACACCACTGTGGGCCATTGCTCGTGGCCACAATGAGAAGCCAATTTCCTTGGGAGAAAGAAGCCATTTCCCCAGGCTCTGGGAATCAGGTCAGAGGAGGCATTTGGGGCTCTAAAAGTGCACAGATTCCTAGTCGCTGACAGCAGTAATTTGGGACAAATCCTTCAAAAATTGCAGATTTTAAAGGCCAGGACAACACTGTGGGCCAGTGTCAGTGGCCGCAATGAGAGGCCATTTTCCATGGGAGAAAGAAGTCATGTCCCCAGGCTCTGGGTATCAGCTCAGAGGAGGCATTTGAGGCTCTAAAATTGCAGAGATCCCTAGTCGCTGACAGCAGTAATTTTGGGGAAATCCTTCAAAAATTGCAGATTTTAAAGGCCAAGATAACACTGTGGGCCAGTGTGAGTGGCTGCACTGAGAGGCCATTTTCCATGGGGGAAAGAAGCCATTTCCCCAGGCTCTGGGTATCAGCTCAGAGGTGGCATTTGGGGCCCTAATATTCCACAGATCCCTAGTCGCTGACAGCAGTAATTTTGGAGAAATCCTTCAAAAATTGCAGATTTTAAAGGCCAGGACAACACTGTGGGCCAGTGTGAGTGGCCGCAATGAGAGGCCATTTTCCATTGGAGAAAGAAGTCATTTGCCCAGGCTCTGGGTATCAGCTCCGAGGTGGCATTTGCGGCTCTAAGATCACACTGGTTTCTACTTGCTGACACGTGTCTTTTGGAGAAATCCTGCCAAGTTTGCAAATTTTGATGTCAGGATGCCACTGTAGGCCATTGCAAGTGGCTGCAATGAGAGGCCATTTTCCTTGGGAGAAAGAAGTCATTTCCCCAGGCTCTGCGTATCAGCTCACAGGTGGTACTTGGGGCTCTAAGATGACAAACTTTCCATCTTGCGGACAGATATAGCTTTGAAGAAATCCTGCTAAGTTTGAAAATCATTAGGGCAGGACGCCATTGTGGGCCAGTGCGAGAGGCGCAAAGAAAGGCCATTTTCCGAGGGAAAAAGAAGTCGTTTTTCCAGGCTCTGGGTATCTGCTTAGATGTGGAGTTTGGGGCTGGTTGGGAATGCTTGGTCCTGTCGTCTGTAAGCATTAGTTTTGGAGAAATCCTGCAAAGTTTGCAAATTTTGAGGTCAGGACACCACTGTGGGCCATTGCGAGTGGCCGCAATGAGAGGCCATTTTCCATGGGAGAATGAAGTCATGTCCCCAGGCTCTGGGTATCAGCTCAGAGGTGGCATTTGGGGCCCTAATATTCCACAGATCCCTAGTCGCTGACAGCAGTAATTTTGGAGAAATCCTTCAAAAATTGCAGATTTTAAAGGCCAGGACAACACTGTGGGCCAGTGTGAGTGGCCGCAATGAGAGGCCATTTTCCATGGAAAAAGAAGTAATTTGCCCTGGCTCTGGGTCTCTGCTTAGAGGTGGTGTTTGGGAGTGAATGGGAATGCTTGGCCCTCTGTCCTGTCAGCTTTAGTTTGGAGTAATCCTGCAAAGACTGCAAATTTTGAGGTCAGGAGGCCTCTGTAGGCCATTGCAAGTGGCCGCATTTAGAGGCAATTTTCCTTGGAGAAAAAAGCCATTTCCCCAGGCTCTGGGTATCAGCTCACAGTTGGTACATGGGGCCTCTAAGATGACAAACGTTCCTACTTGCAGACAGCTCTTGTTTTCAAGAAATCCTGCTAAGTTTGAAAATTTTGAGGTCAGGACACCACTGTGGGCCATTGCTCGTGGCCACAATGAGAAGCCAATTTCCTTGGGAGAAAGAAGCCATTTCCCCAGGCTCTGGGAATCAGGTCAGAGGAGGCATTTGGGGCTCTAAAAGTGCACAGATTCCTAGTCGCTGACAGCAGTAATTTGGGACAAATCCTTCAAAAATTGCAGATTTTAAAGGCCAGGACAACACTGTGGGCCAGTGTCAGTGGCCGCAATGAGAGGCCATTTTCCATTGGAGAAAGAAGTCATTTGCCCAGGCTCTGGGTATCAGCTCCGAGGTGGCATTTGCGGCTCTAAGATCACACTGGTTTCTACTTGCTGACACATGTCTTTTGGAGAAATCCTGCAAAGCTTTCAAATTTTGATGTCAGGATGCCTCTGTAGGCCATTGCAAGTGGCTGCAATGAGAGGCCATTTTCCTTTGGAGAAAGAAGCCATTTCCCCAGGCTCTGGGTAGCAGCTCAGTGGTGGCATTTGGGGCTCTAAAACTGCAGAGATTCTTAGTCGCTGACAGCAGTAATTTTGGGGAAATTCTTCAAAGATAACACTGTGGTCCAGTGTGAGTGGCTGCACTGAGAGGGCCATTTTCCATGGGAGAAAGAAGCCATTTCCCCAGGCTCTGGGTATCAGCTCAGAGGTGGCATTTGGGGCTCTAAAACTGCACAGATCCCTAGTCGCTGACAGCAGTAATTTTGGGGAAATCCTTCAAAAATTGCAGATTTTAAAGGCCAGGACAACACTGTGGGCCAGTGTGAGTGGCTGCACTGAGAGGCCATTTTCCATTGGAGAAAGAAGTCATTTCCCCAGGCTCTGGGTATCAGGTCAGAGGTGGCATTTGGGGCCCTAATATTCCACAGATCCCTAGTCGCTGACAGCAGTAATTTTGGAGAAATCCTTCAAAAATTGCAGATTTTAAAGGCCAGGGACAACACTGTGGGCCAGTGTGAGTGGCCGCAATGAGAGGCCATTTTCCATGGGAAAAAGAAGTAATTTGCCCTGGCTCTGGGTCTCTGCTTAGAGGTGGTGTTTGGGAGTGATGGGAATGCTTGCCCCTCTGTCACTGTCAGCTTTAGTTTTGGAGTAATCCTGCAAAGACTGCAAATTTTGAGGTCAGGAGGCCACTGTAGGCCATTGCAAGTGGCCGCATTTAAAGGCAATTTTCCAATGGGAGAAAAAAAGCCATTTCCCAGGCTCTGGGTATCAGCTCTCAGTTGGTACATGGGGCTCTAAGATGACAAACGTTCCTACTTGCAGACAGCTCTTGTTTTCAAGAAATCCTGCTAAGTTTGAAAAATTTTGAGGTCAGGACACCACTGTGGGCCATTGCTCGTGGCCACAATGAGAAGCCAATTTCCTTGGGAGAAAGAAGCCATTTCCCCAGGCTCTGGGAATCAGGTCAGAGGAGGCATTTGGGGCTCTAAAAGTGCACAGATTCCTAGTCGCTGACAAGCAGTAATTTGGGACAAATCCTTCAAAAATTGCAGATTTTAAAGGCCAGGGACAACACTGTGGGCCAGTGTCAGTGGCCGCAATGAGAGGCCATTTTCCATGGGAGAAAGAAGTCATTTGCCCAGGCTCTGGGTATCAGCTCAGAGGAGGCATTTGAGGCTCTAAAATTGCAGAGATTCCCTAGTCGCTGACAGCAGTAATTTTGGGGAAATCCTTCAAAAATTGCAGATTTTAAAGGCCAAGATAACACTGTGGGCCAGTGTGAGTGGCTGCACTGAGAGGCCATTTTCATGGGGGGAAAGAAGCCATTTCCCCAGGCTCTGGGTATCAGCTCAGAGGTGGCATTTGGGGCCCCTAATATTCCACAGATCCCTAGTCGCTGACAGCAGTAATTTTGGAGAAATCCTTCAAAAATTGCAGATTTAAAGGCCAGGACAACACTGTGGGCCAGTGTGAGTGGCCGCAATGAGAGGCCATTTTCCATGGGAAAAGAAGTAATTTGCCCTGGCTCTGGGTCTCTGCTTAGAGGTGATGTTTGGGAGTGAATGGGAATGCTTGGCCCTCTGTCCTGTCAGCTTTAGTTTTTTGAGTATCCTGCAAAGACTTCAAATTTGTTGTCAGAATGCCTCTGTAGGCCCATTGCAAGTGGCTGCAATGAGAGGGCCATTTTCCTTGGGGAGAAAGAAGTCATTTCCCCAGGCTCTGCGTATCAGCTCACAGGTGGTACTTGGGGCTCTAAGATGACAAACTTTCCATCTTGCGGACAGATTTAGCTTTGAAGAAATCCTGCTAAGTTTGAAAATCATTAGGGCAGGGACGCCATTGTGGGCCAGTGCGAGAGGCCGCAAAGAAAAGGCCATTTTCCGAGGGAAAAAGAAGTCGTTTTTCCAGGCTCTGGGTATCTGCTTAGATGTGGAGTTTGGGGCTTGGTTGGGAATGCTTGGTCCTGTCGTCTGTAAGCATTAGTTTTGGAGAAATCCTGCAAAGTTTGCAAATTTTGAGGTCAGGACACCACTGTGGGCCATTGCGAGTGGCCGCAATGAGAGGCCATTTTCCATGGGAGAATGAAGTCATGTCCCCAGGCTCTGGGTATCAGCTAGAGGAGGCATTTGGGCCCTAAAATTCAGAGATTCTTAATTGCTGACAGCAGTAATTTTGGGGAAATCCTTCAAAAATTTCAGATTTTACAGGCCCAAGATAATACTGTGGTCCAGTGTGAGTGGCTGCACAGAGAGGCCATTTTCCATGGGAGAAAGAAGCCATTTCCACAGGCTCTGGGAATCAGGTCAGAGGTGGCATTTGGGGCTCTAAAATTGCACAGAATTCTTAGTCGCAGACAGCAGTAATTTGGGACAAATCCTTCAAAAATTGCAGATTTTAAAGGCCAGGACAACACTGTGGTCCAGTGTGAGTGGCTGCACTGAGAGGCCATTTTCCATGGGGGGAAAGAAGCCATTTCCCCAGGCTCTGGGTATCAGCTCAGAGGTGGCATTTGGGGCCCTAATATTCCACAGATCCCTAGTCGCTGACAGCAGTAATTTTGGAGAAATCCTTCAAAAATTGCAGATTTTAAAGGCCAGGACAACACTGTGGGGCCTGTGTCAGTGGCCGCAATGAGAGGCCATTTTCCATTGGAGAAAGAAGTCATTTGCCCAGGCTCTGGGTATCAGCTCCGAGGTGGCATTTGCGGCTCTAAGATCACACTGGTTTCTACTTGCTGTCACGTGTCTTTTGGAGAAATCCTGCCAAGTTTGCAATTTTGATGTCCGGATGCCACTGTAGGCCATTGCAAGTGGCTGCAATGAGAGGCCATTTTCCTTGGAGAAAGAAGTCATTTCCCCAGGCTCTGCGTATCAGCTCACAGGTGGTACTTGGGGCTCTAAGATGACAAACTTTCCTACTTGCAGTCAGCTGTAGTTTTGAAGAAATCCTGCTAAGTTTGAAAATCATCATTAGGGCAGGACGCCATTGTGGGCCAGTGCAAGAGGACGCCTAGAAAGGCCCATGTTCCGAGGGAAAAAGAAGTAGTTTACCCAGGCTCTGGGTATCAGCTCAGAGGTGGCATTTGGGCTCCAAAATTGCACAGATTCTTAGTCGCAGACAGCAGTAATTTGGGACAAATCCTTCAAAAATTGCAGATTTTAAAGGCCAGGACAACACTGTGGGCCAGTGTGAGTGGCTGTACTGAGAGGCCATTTTCAAAGGAGAAAGAAGTCATTTCCCCAGGATCTCGGTATACGCACAGAGGTGGCATTTTGGGGCTAAAAATCTCACTGATTTCTAGATGTTGGCATCTGTAGTTGTGGTGAAATCCTGCTAAGTTTGTAAATTTTTTGAGGTCAGAGACAACACTGTGGGCCATTGCGTGTGGCCGCAATGAGAGGCCATTTTCCATTGGAGAAAGAAGTCATTTGCCCAGGCTCTGGGTATCAGCTCCGAGGTGGCATTTGCGGCTCTAAGATCACACTGGTTTCTACTTGCTGACACGTGTCTTTTGGAGAAATCCTGCCAAGTTTGCAAATTTTGATGTCCAGGATGCCACTGTAGGCCATTGCAAGTGGCTGCAAGGAGAGGCCATTTTCCTTGGGAGAAAGAAGTCATTTCCCCAGGCTCTGCGTATCAGCTCACAGGTGGTACTTTGGGGCTCTAAGATGACAAACTTTCCATCTTGCGGACAGATATAGCTTTGAAGAAATCCTGCTAAGTTTGAAAATCATTAGGGCAGGACGCCATTGCTGGGCCAGTGCGAGAGGCCGCAAAGAAAGGGCCATTTTCCGAGGAGAAAAAGAAGTCGTTTTTCCAGGCTCTGGGTATCTGCTTAGATGTGGAAGTTTGGGGCTGGTTGGGAATGCATGGTCCTGTCGTCTGTAAGCATTAGTTTTGGAGAAATCCTGCAAAGTTTTGCAAATTTTGAGGTCAGGACACCACTGTGGGCCATTGCGAGTGGCCGCAATGAGAGGCCATTTTCCATGGGAGAATGAAGTCATGTCCCCAGGCTCTGGGTATCAGCTCAGAGGTGGCATTTTGGGGCCCTAATATTCCACAGATCCCTAGTCGCTGACAGCAGTAATTTTGGAGAAATCCTTCAAAAATTGCAGATTTTAAAGGCCAGGACAACCACTGTGGGCCAGTGTGAGTGGCCGCAATGAGAGGCCATTTTCCATGGGAAAAAGAAGTAATTTGCCCTGGCTCTGGGTCTCTGCTTAGAGGTGGTGTTTGGGAGTGAATGGGAATGCTTGGCCCTCTGTCCCTGTCAGCTTTAGTTTTGGAGTAATCCTGCAAAGACTGCAAATTTTGAGGTCAGGAGGCCTCTGTAGGCCATTGCAAGTGGCCGCATTTAGAGGCAATTTTCTTGGGAGAAAAAAAGCCATTTCCCCAGGCTCTGGGTATCAGCTCACAGGTGGTACATGGGGCTCTAAGATGACAAAACGTTCCTACTTGCAGACAGCTCTTGTTTTCAAGAAATCCTGCTAAGTTGAAAAATTTGAGGTCAGGACACCACTGTGGGCCATTGTCTCGTGGCCACAATGAGAAGCCAATTTCCTTGGGAGAAAGAAGCCATTTCCCCAGGCCTCTGGGAATCAGGTCAGAGGAGGCATTTGGGGCTCTAAAAGTGCACAGATTCCTAGTCGCTGACAGCAGTAATTTGGGACAAATCCTTCAAAAATTGCAGATTTTAAAGGCCAGACAACACTGTGGGCCAGTGTCAGTGGCCGCAATGAGAGGCCATTTTCCATGGGAGAAAGAAGTCATGTCCCCAGGCTCTGGGTATCAGCTCAGAGGAGGCATTTGAGGCTCTAAATTGCAGAGATCCCTAGTCGCTGACAGCAGTAATTTTGGGGAAATCCTTCAAAAATTGCAGATTTTAAAGGCCAAGATAACACTGTGGGCCAGTGTGAGTGGCTGCACTGAGAGGCCATTTTCCATGGGGGAAAGAAGCCATTTCCCCAGGCTCTGGGTATCAGCTCAGAGGTGGGCATTTGGGGCCCTAATATTCCACAGATCCCTAGTCGCTGACAGCAGTAATTTTGGAGAAATCCTTCAAAAATTGCAGATTTTAAAGGCCAGGACAACACTGTGGGCCAGTGTGAGTGCCGCAATGAGAGGCCATTTTCCATTGGAGAAGAAGTCATTTGCCCAGGCTCTGGGTATCAGCTCCGAGGTGGCATTTGCGGCTCTAAGATCACACTGGTTTCTACTTGCTGACACGTGTCTTTTGGAGAAATCCTGCCAAGTTTGCAAATTTTGATGTCAGGATGCCACTGTAGGCCATTGCAAGTGGCTGCAAGGAGAGGCCATTTTCCTTGGGAGAAGAAGTCATTTCCCAGGCTCTGCGTATCAGCTCACAGGTGGTACTTGGGGCTCTAAGATGACAAACTTTCCATCTTGCGGACAGATATAGCTTTGAAGAAATCCTGCTAAGTTTGAAAATCATTAGGGCAGGACGCCATTGTGGGCCAGTGCGAGAGGCCGCAAAGAAAGGCCATTTTCCGAGGGAAAAAGAAGTCGTTTTTCCAGGCTCTGGGTATCTGCTTAGATGTGGAGTTTGGGGCTGGTTGGGAATGCTTGGTCCTGTCGTCTGTAAGCATTAGTTTTGGAGAAATCCTGCAAAGTTTGCAAATTTTGAGGTCAGGACACCACTGTGGGCCATTGCGAGTGGCCGCAATGAGAGGCCATTTTCCATGGGAGAATGAAGTCATGTCCCAGGCTCTGGGTATCAGCTCAGAGGTGGCATTTGGGGCCCTAATATTCCACAGATCCCTAGTCGCTGACAGCAGTAATTTTGGAGAAATCCTTCAAAAATTGCAGATTTTAAAGGCCAGGACAACACTGTGGGCCAGTGTGAGTGGCCGCAATGAGAGGCCATTTTCCATGGGAAAAAGAAGTAATTTGCCCTGGCTCTGGGTCTCTGCTTAGAGGTGGTGTTTGGGAGTGAATGGGAATGCTTGGCCCTCTGTCCTGTCAGCTTTAGTTTTGGAGTAATCCTGCAAAGACTGCAAATTTTGAGGTCAGGAGGCCTCTGTAGGCCATTGCAAGTGGCCGCATTTAGAGGCAATTTTCCTTGGAGAGAAAAAAGCCATTTCCCCAGGCTCTGGGTATCAGCTCACAGTTGGTACATGGGGCTCTAAGATGACAAACGTTCCTACTTGCAGACAGCTCTTGTTTTCAAGAAATCCTGCTAAGTTTGAAATTTTGAGGTCAGGACACCACTGTGGGCCATTGCTCGTGGCCACAATGAGAAGCCAATTTCCTTGGGAGAAAGAAGCCATTTCCCCAGGCTCTGGGAATCAGGTCAGAGGAGGCATTTGGGGCTCTAAAAGTGCACAGATTCCTAGTCGCTGACAGCAGTAATTTGGGACAAATCCTTCAAAAATTGCAGATTTTAAAGGCCAGGACAACACTGTGGGCCAGTGTCAGTGGCCGCAATGAGAGGCCATTTTCCATTGGAGAAAGAAGTCATTTGCCCAGGCTCTGGGTATCAGCTCCGAGGTGGCATTTGCGGCTCTAAGATCACACTGGTTTCTACTTGCGACACATGTCTTTTGGAGAAATCCTGCAAAGCTTCAAATTTTGATGTCAGGATGCCTCTGTAGGGCCATTGCAAGTGGCTGCAATGAGAGGCCATTTTCCTTTGGAGAAAGAAGCCATTTCCCCAGGCTCTGGGTAGCAGCTCAGTGGTGGCATTTGGGGCTCTAAAACTGCAGAGATTCTTAGTCGCTGACAGCAGTAATTTTGGGGAAATTCTTCAAAAATTGCAGATTTTAAAGGCCAAGATAACACTGTGGTCCAGTGTGAGTGGCTGCACTGAGAGGCCATTTTCCATGGGAGAAAGAAGCCATTTCCCCAGGCTCTGGGTATCAGCTCAGAGGTGGCATTTGGGGCTCCAAAATTGCACAGATTCTTAGTCCGCTGACAGCAGTAATTTTGGGGAAATCCTTCAAAAATTGCAGATTTAAAGGCCAAGATAACACTGTGGCCAGTGTGAGTGGCTGCACTGAGAGGCCATTTTCCATGGGGGAAAGAAGCCATTTCCCCAGGCTCTGGGTATCAGCTCAGAGGTGGCATTTGGGGCCCTAATATTCCACAGATCCCTAGTCGCTGACAGCAGTAATTTTGGAGAAATCCTTCAAAAATTGCAGATTTTAAAGGCCAGGACAACACTGTGGGCCAGTGTGAGTGGCCGCAATGAGAGGCCATTTTCCATTGGAGAAAGAAGTCATTTGCCCAGGCTCTGGGTATCAGCTCCGAGGTGGCATTTGCGGCTCTAAGATCACACTGGTTTCTACTTGCTGACACGTGTCTTTTGGAGAAATCCTGCCAAGTTTGCAAATTTTGATGTCAGGATGCCACTGTAGGCCATTGCAAGTGGCTGCAATGAGAGGCCATTTTCCTTGGGAGAAAGAAGTCATTTCCCCAGGCTCTGCGTATCAGCTCACAGGTGGTACTTGGGGCTCTAAGATGACAAACTTTCCATCTTGCGGACAGATATAGCTTTGAAGAAATCCTGCTAAGTTTGAAAATCATTAGGGCAGGACGCCATTGTGGGCCAGTGCGAGAGGCCGCAAAGAAAGGCCATTTTCCGAGGGAAAAAGAAGTCGTTTTTCCAGGCTCTGGGTATCTGCTTAGATGTGGAGTTTGGGGCTGGTTGGGAATGCTTGGTCCTGTCGTCTGTAAGCATTAGTTTTGGAGAAATCCTGCAAAGTTTGCAAATTTTGAGGTCAGGACACCACTGTGGGCCATTGCGAGTGGCCGCAATGAGAGGCCATTTTCCATGGGAGAATGAAGTCATGTCCCCAGGCTCTGGGTATCAGCTCAGAGGTGGCATTTGGGGCCCTAATATTCCACAGATCCCTAGTCGCTGACAGCAGTAATTTTGGAGAAATCCTTCAAAAATTGCAGATTTTTAAGGCCAGGACAACACTGTGGGCCAGTGTGAGTGGCCGCAATGAGAGGCCATTTTCCATGGGAAAAAGAAGTAATTTGCCCTGGCTCTGGGTCTCTGCTTAGAGGTGGTGTTTGGGAGTGAATGGGAATGCTTGGCCCTCTGTCCTGTCAGCTTTAGTTTTGGAGTAATCCTGCAAAGACTGCAAATTTTGAGGTCAGGAGGCCTCTGTAGGCCATTGCAAGTGGCCGCATTTAGAGGCAATTTTCCTTGGGAGAAAAAAGCCATTTCCCCAGGCTCTGGGTATCAGCTCACAGTTGGTACATGGGGCTCTAAGATGACAAACGTTCCTACTTGCAGACAGCTCTTGTTTTCAAGAAATCCTGCTAAGTTTGAAAATTTTGAGGGTCAGGACACCACTGTGGGCCATTGCTCATGGCCACAATGAGAAGCCAATTTCCTTGGAGAAAGAAGCCATTTCCCCAGGCTCTGGGAATCAGGTCAGAGGAGGCATTTGGGGCTCTAAAAGTGCACAGATTCCTAGTCGCTGACAGCAGTAATTTGGGACAAATCCTTCAAAAATTGCAGATTTTAAAGGCCAGGACAACACTGTGGGCCAGTGTCAGTGGCCGCAATGAGAGGCCATTTTCCATTGGAGAAAGAAGTCATTTGCCCAGGCTCTGGGTATCAGCTCCGAGGTGGCATTTGCGGCTCTAAGATCACACTGGTTTCTACTTGCTGACACATGTCTTTTGGAGAAATCCTGCAAAGCTTTCAAATTTTGATGTCAGGATGCCTCTGTAGGCCATTGCAAGTGGCTGCAATGAGAGGCCATTTTCCTTTGGAGAAAGAAGCCATTTCCCCAGGCTCTGGGTAGCAGCTCAGTGGTGGCATTTGGGGCTCTAAAACTGCAGAGATTCTTAGTCGCTGACAGCAGTAATTTTGGGGAAATTCTTCAAAAATTGCAGATTTTAAAGGCCAAGATAACACTGTGGTCCAGTGTGAGTGGCTGCACTGAGAGGCCATTTTCCATGGGAGAAAGAAGCCATTTCCCCAGGCTCTGGGTATCAGCTCAGAGGTGGCATTTGGGGCTCTAAAACTGCACAGATCCCTAGTCGCTGACAGCAGTAATTTTGGGGAAATCCTTCAAAAATTGCAGATTTTAAAGGCCAGGACAACACTGTGGGCCAGTGTGAGTGGCTGCACTGAGAGGCCATTTTCCATTGGAGAAAGAAGTCATTTCCCCAGGCTCTGGGTATCAGGTCAGAGGTGGCATTTGGGGCCCTAATATTCCACAGATCCCTAGTCGCTGACAGCAGTAATTTTGGAGAAATCCTTCAAAAATTGCAGATTTTAAAGGCCAGGACAACACTGTGGGCCAGTGTGAGTGGCCGCAATGAGAGGCCATTTTCCATGGGAAAAAGAAGTAATTTGCCCTGGCTCTGGGTCTCTGCTTAGAGGTGGTGTTTGGGAGTGAATGGGAATGCTTGGCCCTCTGTCCTGTCAGCTTTAGTTTTGGAGTAATCCTGCAAAGACTGCAAATTTTGAGGTCAGGAGGCCACTGTAGGCCATTGCAAGTGGCCGCATTTAAAGGCAATTTTCCTTGGGAGAAAAAAGCCATTTCCCCAGGCTCTGGGTATCAGCTCACAGGTGGTACATGGGGCTCTAAGATGACAAACGTTCCTACTTGCAGACAGCTCTTGTTTTCAAGAAATCCTGCTAAGTTTGAAAATTTTGAGGTCAGGACACCACTGTGGGCCATTGCTCGTGGCCACAATGAGAAGCCAATTTCCTTGGGAGAAAGAAGCCATTTCCCCAGGCTCTGGGAATCAGGTCAGAGGAGGCATTTGGGGCTCTAAAAGTGCACAGATTCCTAGTCGCTGACAGCAGTAATTTGGGACAAATCCTTCAAAAATTGCAGATTTTAAAGGCCAGGACAACACTGTGGGCCTGTGTCAGTGGCCGCAATGAGAGGCCATTTTCCATGGGAGAAAGAAGTCATGTCCCCAGGCTCTGGGTATCAGCTCAGAGGAGGCATTTGAGGCTCTAAAATTGCAGAGATCCCTAGTCGCTGACAGCAGTAATTTTGGGGAAATCCTTCAAAAATTGCAGATTTTAAAGGCCAAGATAACACTGTGGGCCAGTGTGAGTGGCTGCACTGAGAGGCCATTTTCCATGGGGGAAAGAAGCCATTTCCCCAGGCTCTGGGTATCAGCTCAGAGGTGGCATTTGGGGCCCTAATATTCCACAGATCCCTAGTCGCTGACAGCAGTAATTTTGGAGAAATCCTTCAAAAATTGCAGATTTAAAGGCCAGGACAACACTGTGGGCCAGTGTGAGTGGCCGCAATGAGAGGCCATTTTCCATGGGAAAAAGAAGTAATTTGCCCTGGCTCTGGGTCTCTGCTTAGAGGTGATGTTTGGGAGTGAATGGGAATGCTTGGCCCTCTGTCCTGTCAGCTTTAGTTTTTGAGTAATCCTGCAAAGACTTCAAATTTTGTTGTCAGAATGCCTCTGTAGGCCATTGCAAGTGGCTGCAATGAGAGGCCATTTTCCTTGGGAGAAAGAAGTCATTTCCCCAGGCTCTGCGTATCAGCTCACAGGTGGTACTTGGGGCTCTAAGATGACAAACTTTCCATCTTGCGGACAGATTTAGCTTTGAAGAAATCCTGCTAAGTTTGAAAATCATTAGGGCAGGACGCCATTGTGGGCCAGTGCGAGAGGCCGCAAAGAAAGGCCATTTTCCGAGGGAAAAAGAAGTCGTTTTTCCAGGCTCTGGGTATCTGCTTAGATGTGGAGTTTGGGGCTGGTTGGGAATGCTTGGTCCTGTCGTCTGTAAGCATTAGTTTTGGAGAAATCCTGCAAAGTTTGCAAATTTTGAGGTCAGGACACCACTGTGGGCCATTGCGAGTGGCCGCAATGAGAGGCCATTTTCCATGGGAGAATGAAGTCATGTCCCCAGGCTCTGGGTATCAGCTCAGAGGAGGCATTTGGGGCCCTAAAATTGCAGAGATTCTTAATTGCCTGACAGCAGTAATTTTGGGGAAATCCTTCAAAAATTTCAGATTTTACAGGCCAAGATAATACTGTGGTCCAGTGTGAGTGGCTGCACAGAGAGGCCATTTTCCATGGGAGAAAGAAGCCATTTCCACAGGCTCTGGGAATCAGGTCAGAGGTGGCATTTGGGGCTCTAAAATTGCGGAGGTTCTTAGTCGCTGACAGCAGTAATTTGGGACAAATCCTTCAAAAATTGCAGATTTTAAAGGCCAGGACAACACTGTGGTCCAGTGTGAGTGGCTGCACTGAGAGGCCATTTTCCATGGGGGAAAGAAGCCATTTCCCCAGGCTCTGGGTATCAGCTCAGAGGTGGCATTTGGGGCCCTAATATTCCACAGATCCCTAGTCGCTGACAGCAGTAATTTTGGAGAAATCCTTCAAAAATTGCAGATTTTAAAGGCCAGGACAACACTGTGGGCCTGTGTCAGTGGCCGCAATGAGAGGCCATTTTCCATTGGAGAAAGAAGTCATTTGCCCAGGCTCTGGGTATCAGCTCCGAGGTGGCATTTGCGGCTCTAAGATCACACTGGTTTCTACTTGCTGTCACGTGTCTTTTGGAGAAATCCTGCCAAGTTTGCAAATTTTGATGTCCGGATGCCACTGTAGGCCATTGCAAGTGGCTGCAATGAGAGGCCATTTTCCTTGGGAGAAAGAAGTCATTTCCCCAGGCTCTGCGTATCAGCTCACAGGTGGTACTTGGGGCTCTAAGATGACAAACTTTCCTACTTGCAGTCAGCTGTAGTTTTGAAGAAATCCTGCTAAGTTTGAAAATCATTAGGGCAGGACGCCATTGTGGGCCAGTGCGAGAGGACGCCTAGAAAGGCCATGTTCCGAGGGAAAAAGAAGTAGTTTACCCAGGCTCTGGGTATCAGCTCAGAGGTGGCATTTGGGGCTCCAAAATTGCACAGATTCTTAGTCGCAGACAGCAGTAATTTGGGACAAATCCTTCAAAAATTGCAGATTTTAAAGGCCAGGACAACACTGTGGGCCAGTGTGAGTGGCTGTACTGAGAGGCCATTTTCAAAGGGAGAAAGAAGTCATTTCCCCAGGATCTCGGTATACGCACAGAGGTGGCATTTGGGGCTAAAAATCTCACTGATTTTCTAGATGTTGGCATCTGTAGTTGTGGTGAAATCCTGCTAAGTTTGTAAATTTTTGAGGTCAGGACAACACTGTGGGCCATTGCGTGTGGCCGCAATGAGAGGCCATTTTCCATTGGAGAAAAGAAGTCATTTGCCCAGGCTCTGGGTATCAGCTCCGAGGTGGCATTTGCGGCTCTAAGATCACACTGGTTTCTACTTGCTGACACGTGTCTTTTGGAGAAATCCTGCCAAGTTTGCAAATTTTGATGTCAGGATGCCACTGTAGGCCATTGCAAGTGGCTGCAAGGAGAGGCCATTTTCCTTGGGAGAAAGAAGTCATTTCCCCAGGCTCTGCGTATCAGCTCACAGGTGGTACTTGGGGCTCTAAGATGACAAACTTTCCATCTTGCGGACAGATATAGCTTTGAAGAAATCCTGCTAAGTTTGAAAATCATTAGGGCAGGACGCCATTGTGGGCCAGTGCGAGAGGCCGCAAAGAAAGGCCATTTTCCGAGGGAAAAAGAAGTCGTTTTTCCAGGCTCTGGGTATCTGCTTAGATGTGGAGTTTGGGGCTGGTTGGGAATGCTTGGTCCTGTCGTCTGTAAGCATTAGTTTTGGAGAAATCCTGCAAAGTTTGCAAATTTTGAGGTCAGGACACCACTGTGGGCCATTGCGAGTGGCCGCAATGAGAGGCCATTTTCCATGGGAGAATGAAGTCATGTCCCCAGGCTCTGGGTATCAGCTCAGAGGTGGCATTTGGGGCCCTAATATTCCACAGATCCCTAGTCGCTGACAGCAGTAATTTTGGAGAAATCCTTCAAAAATTGCAGATTTTAAAGGCCAGGACAACACTGTGGGCCAGTGTGAGTGGCCGCAATGAGAGGCCATTTTCCATGGGAAAAAGAAGTAATTTGCCCTGGCTCTGGGTCTCTGCTTAGAGGTGGTGTTTGGGAGTGAATGGGAATGCTTGGCCCTCTGTCCTGTCAGCTTTAGTTTTGGAGTAATCCTGCAAAGACTGCAAATTTTGAGGTCAGGAGGCCTCTGTAGGCCATTGCAAGTGGCCGCATTTAGAGGCAATTTTCCTTGGGAGAAAAAAAGCCATTTCCCCAGGCTCTGGGTATCAGCTCACAGTTGGTACATGGGGCTCTAAGATGACAAACGTTCCTACTTGCAGACAGCTCTTGTTTTCAAGAAATCCTGCTAAGTTTGAAAATTTTGAGGTCAGGACACCACTGTGGGCCATTGCTCGTGGCCACAATGAGAAGCCAATTTCCTTGGGAGAAAGAAGCCATTTCCCCAGGCTCTGGGAATCAGGTCAGAGGAGGCATTTGGGGCTCTAAAAGTGCACAGATTCCTAGTCGCTGACAGCAGTAATTTGGGACAAATCCTTCAAAAATTGCAGATTTTAAAGGCCAGGACAACACTGTGGGCCAGTGTCAGTGGCCGCAATGAGAGGCCATTTTCCATTGGAGAAAGAAGTCATTTGCCCAGGCTCTGGGTATCAGCTCCGAGGTGGCATTTGCGGCTCTAAGATCACACTGGTTTCTACTTGCTGACACATGTCTTTTGGAGAAATCCTGCAAAGCTTTCAAATTTTGATGTCAGGATGCCTCTGTAGGCCATTGCAAGTGGCTGCAATGAGAGGCCATTTTCCTTTGGAGAAAGAAGCCATTTCCCCAGGCTCTGGGTAGCAGCTCAGTGGTGGCATTTGGGGCTCTAAAACTGCAGAGATTCTTAGTCGCTGACAGCAGTAATTTTGGGGAAATTCTTCAAAAATTGCAGATTTTAAAGGCCAAGATAACACTGTGGTCCAGTGTGAGTGGCTGCACTGAGAGGCCATTTTCCATGGGAGAAAGAAGCCATTTCCCCAGGCTCTGGGTATCAGCTCAGAGGTGGCATTTGGGGCTCTAAAACTGCACAGATCCCTAGTCGCTGACAGCAGTAATTTTGGGGAAATCCTTCAAAAATTGCAGATTTTAAAGGCCAGGACAACACTGTGGGCCAGTGTGAGTGGCTGCACTGAGAGGCCATTTTCCATTGGAGAAAGAAGTCATGTCCCCAGGCTCTGGGTATCAGGTCAGAGGTGGCATTTGGGGCCCTAATATTCCACAGATCCCTAGTCGCTGACAGCAGTAATTTTGGAGAAATCCTTCAAAAATTGCAGATTTTAAAGGCCAGGACAACACTGTGGGCCAGTGTGAGTGGCCGCAATGAGAGGCCATTTTCCATGGGAAAAAGAAGTAATTTGCCCTGGCTCTGGGTCTCTGCTTAGAGGTGGTGTTTGGGAGTGAATGGGAATGCTTGGCCCTCTGTCCTGTCAGCTTTAGTTTTGGAGTAATCCTGCAAAGACTGCAAATTTTGAGGTCAGGAGGCCACTGTAGGCCATTGCAAGTGGCCGCATTTAAAGGCAATTTTCCTTGGGAGAAAAAAGCCATTTCCCCAGGCTCTGGGTATCAGCTCACAGGTGGTACATGGGGCTCTAAGATGACAAACGTTCCTACTTGCAGACAGCTCTTGTTTTCAAGAAATCCTGCTAAGTTTGAAAATTTTGAGGTCAGGACACCACTGTGGGCCATTGCTCGTGGCCACAATGAGAAGCCAATTTCCTTGGGAGAAAGAAGCCATTTCCCCAGGCTCTGGGAATCAGGTCAGAGGAGGCATTTGGGGCTCTAAAAGTGCACAGATTCCTAGTCGCTGACAGCAGTAATTTGGGACAAATCCTTCAAAAATTGCAGATTTTAAAGGCCAGGACAACACTGTGGGCCAGTGTCAGTGGCCGCAATGAGAGGCCATTTTCCATGGGAGAAAGAAGTCATTTGCCCAGGCTCTGGGTATCAGCTCAGAGGAGGCATTTGAGGCTCTAAAATTGCAGAGATCCCTAGTCGCTGACAGCAGTAATTTTGGGGAAATCCTTCAAAAATTGCAGATTTTAAAGGCCAAGATAACACTGTGGGCCAGTGTGAGTGGCTGCACTGAGAGGCCATTTTCCATGGGGGAAAGAAGCCATTTCCCCAGGCTCTGGGTATCAGCTCAGAGGTGGCATTTGGGGCCCTAATATTCCACAGATCCCTAGTCGCTGACAGCAGTAATTTTGGAGAAATCCTTCAAAAATTGCAGATTTAAAGGCCAGGACAACACTGTGGGCCAGTGTGAGTGGCCGCAATGAGAGGCCATTTTCCATGGGAAAAAGAAGTAATTTGCCCTGGCTCTGGGTCTCTGCTTAGAGGTGATGTTTGGGAGTGAATGGGAATGCTTGGCCCTCGGTCCTGTCAGCTTTAGTTTTGGAGTAATCCTGCAAAGACTTCAAATTTTGTTGTCAGAATGCCTCTGTAGGCCATTGCAAGTGGCTGCAATGAGAGGCCATTTTCCTTGGGAGAAAGAAGTCATTTCCCCAGGCTCTGCGTATCAGCTCACAGGTGGTACTTGGGGCTCTAAGATGACAAACTTTCCATCTTGCGGACAGATTTAGCTTTGAAGAAATCCTGCTAAGTTTGAAAATCATTAGGGCAGGACGCCATTGTGGGCCAGTGCGAGAGGCCGCAAAGAAAGGCCATTTTCCGAGGGAAAAAGAAGTCGTTTTTCCAGGCTCTGGGTATCTGCTTAGATGTGGAGTTTGGGGCTGGTTGGGAATGCTTGGTCCTGTCGTCTGTAAGCATTAGTTTTGGAGAAATCCTGCAAAGTTTGCAAATTTTGAGGTCAGGACACCACTGTGGGCCATTGCGAGTGGCCGCAATGAGAGGCCATTTTCCATGGGAGAATGAAGTCATGTCCCCAGGCTCTGGGTATCAGCTCAGAGGAGGCATTTGGGGCCCTAAAATTCCAGAGATTCTTAATTGCTGACAGCAGTAATTTTGGGGAAATCCTTCAAAAATTTCAGATTTTACAGGCCAAGATAATACTGTGGTCCAGTGTGAGTGGCTGCACAGAGAGGCCATTTTCCATGGGAGAAAGAAGCCATTTCCACAGGCTCTGGGAATCAGGTCAGAGGTGGCATTTGGGGCTCTAAAATTGCGGAGGTTCTTAGTCGCTGACAGCAGTAATTTGGGACAAATCCTTCAAAAATTGCAGATTTTAAAGGCCAGGACAACACTGTGGTCCAGTGTGAGTGGCTGCACTGAGAGGCCATTTTCCATGGGGGAAAGAAGCCATTTCCCCAGGCTCTGGGTATCAGCTCAGAGGTGGCATTTGGGGCCCTAATATTCCACAGATCCCTAGTCGCTGACAGCAGTAATTTTGGAGAAATCCTTCAAAAATTGCAGATTTTAAAGGCCAGGACAACACTGTGGGCCTGTGTCAGTGGCCGCAATGAGAGGCCATTTTCCATTGGAGAAAGAAGTCATTTGCCCAGGCTCTGGGTATCAGCTCCGAGGTGGCATTTGCGGCTCTAAGATCACACTGGTTTCTACTTGCTGTCACGTGTCTTTTGGAGAAATCCTGCCAAGTTTGCAAATTTTGATGTCCGGATGCCACTGTAGGCCATTGCAAGTGGCTGCAATGAGAGGCCATTTTCCTTGGGAGAAAGAAGTCATTTCCCCAGGCTCTGCGTATCAGCTCACAGGTGGTACTTGGGGCTCTAAGATGACAAACTTTCCTACTTGCAGTCAGCTGTAGTTTTGAAGAAATCCTGCTAAGTTTGAAAATCATTAGGGCAGGACGCCATTGTGGGCCAGTGCAAGAGGACGCCTAGAAAGGCCATGTTCCGAGGGAAAAAGAAGTAGTTTACCCAGGCTCTGGGTATCAGCTCAGAGGTGGCATTTGGGGCTCCAAAATTGCACAGATTCTTAGTCGCAGACAGCAGTAATTTGGGACAAATCCTTCAAAAATTGCAGATTTTAAAGGCCAGGACAACACTGTGGGCCAGTGTGAGTGGCTGTACTGAGAGGCCATTTTCAAAGGGAGAAAGAAGTCATTTCCCCAGGATCTCGGTATACGCACAGAGGTGGCATTTGGGGCTAAAAATCTCACTGATTTCTAGATGTTGGCATCTGTAGTTGTGGTGAAATCCTGCTAAGTTTGTAAATTTTTGAGGTCAGGACAACACTGTGGGCCATTGCGTGTGGCCGCAATGAGAGGCCATTTTCCATTGGAGAAAGAAGTCATTTGCCCAGGCTCTGGGTATCAGCTCCGAGGTGGCATTTGCGGCTCTAAGATCACACTGGTTTCTACTTGCTGACACGTGTCTTTTGGAGAAATCCTGCCAAGTTTGCAAATTTTGATGTCAGGATGCCACTGTAGGCCATTGCAAGTGGCTGCAAGGAGAGGCCATTTTCCTTGGGAGAAAGAAGTCATTTCCCCAGGCTCTGCGTATCAGCTCACAGGTGGTACTTGGGGCTCTAAGATGACAAACTTTCCATCTTGCGGACAGATATAGCTTTGAAGAAATCCTGCTAAGTTTGAAAATCATTAGGGCAGGACGCCATTGTGGGCCAGTGCGAGAGGCCGCAAAGAAAGGCCATTTTCCGAGGGAAAAAGAAGTCGTTTTTCCAGGCTCTGGGTATCTGCTTAGATGTGGAGTTTGGGGCTGGTTGGGAATGCTTGGTCCTGTCGTCTGTAAGCATTAGTTTTGGAGAAATCCTGCAAAGTTTGCAAATTTTGAGGTCAGGACACCACTGTGGGCCATTGCGAGTGGCCGCAATGAGAGGCCATTTTCCATGGGAGAATGAAGTCATGTCCCCAGGCTCTGGGTATCAGCTCAGAGGTGGCATTTGGGGCCCTAATATTCCACAGATCCCTAGTCGCTGACAGCAGTAATTTTGGAGAAATCCTTCAAAAATTGCAGATTTTAAAGGCCAGGACAACACTGTGGGCCAGTGTGAGTGGCCGCAATGAGAGGCCATTTTCCATGGGAAAAAGAAGTAATTTGCCCTGGCTCTGGGTCTCTGCTTAGAGGTGGTGTTTGGGAGTGAATGGGAATGCTTGGCCCTCTGTCCTGTCAGCTTTAGTTTTGGAGTAATCCTGCAAAGACTGCAAATTTTGAGGTCAGGAGGCCTCTGTAGGCCATTGCAAGTGGCCGCATTTAGAGGCAATTTTCCTTGGGAGAAAAAAAGCCATTTCCCCAGGCTCTGGGTATCAGCTCACAGTTGGTACATGGGGCTCTAAGATGACAAACGTTCCTACTTGCAGACAGCTCTTGTTTTCAAGAAATCCTGCTAAGTTTGAAAATTTTGAGGTCAGGACACCACTGTGGGCCATTGCTCGTGGCCACAATGAGAAGCCAATTTCCTTGGGAGAAAGAAGCCATTTCCCCAGGCTCTGGGAATCAGGTCAGAGGAGGCATTTGGGGCTCTAAAAGTGCACAGATTCCTAGTCGCTGACAGCAGTAATTTGGGACAAATCCTTCAAAAATTGCAGATTTTAAAGGCCAGGACAACACTGTGGGCCAGTGTCAGTGGCCGCAATGAGAGGCCATTTTCCATTGGAGAAAGAAGTCATTTGCCCAGGCTCTGGGTATCAGCTCCGAGGTGGCATTTGCGGCTCTAAGATCACACTGGTTTCTACTTGCTGACACATGTCTTTTGGAGAAATCCTGCAAAGCTTTCAAATTTTGATGTCAGGATGCCTCTGTAGGCCATTGCAAGTGGCTGCAATGAGAGGCCATTTTCCTTTGGAGAAAGAAGCCATTTCCCCAGGCTCTGGGTAGCAGCTCAGTGGTGGCATTTGGGGCTCTAAAACTGCAGAGATTCTTAGTCGCTGACAGCAGTAATTTTGGGGAAATTCTTCAAAAATTGCAGATTTTAAAGGCCAAGATAACACTGTGGTCCAGTGTGAGTGGCTGCACTGAGAGGCCATTTTCCATGGGAGAAAGAAGCCATTTCCCCAGGCTCTGGGTATCAGCTCAGAGGTGGCATTTGGGGCTCTAAAACTGCACAGATCCCTAGTCGCTGACAGCAGTAATTTTGGGGAAATCCTTCAAAAATTGCAGATTTTAAAGGCCAGGACAACACTGTGGGCCAGTGTGAGTGGCTGCACTGAGAGGCCATTTTCCATTGGAGAAAGAAGTCATTTCCCCAGGCTCTGGGTATCAGGTCAGAGGTGGCATTTGGGGCCCTAATATTCCACAGATCCCTAGTCGCTGACAGCAGTAATTTTGGAGAAATCCTTCAAAAATTGCAGATTTTAAAGGCCAGGACAACACTGTGGGCCAGTGTGAGTGGCCGCAATGAGAGGCCATTTTCCATGGGAAAAAGAAGTAATTTGCCCTGGCTCTGGGTCTCTGCTTAGAGGTGGTGTTTGGGAGTGAATGGGAATGCTTGGCCCTCTGTCCTGTCAGCTTTAGTTTTGGAGTAATCCTGCAAAGACTGCAAATTTTGAGGTCAGGAGGCCACTGTAGGCCATTGCAAGTGGCCGCATTTAAAGGCAATTTTCCTTGGGAGAAAAAAGCCATTTCCCCAGGCTCTGGGTATCAGCTCACAGGTGGTACATGGGGCTCTAAGATGACAAACGTTCCTACTTGCAGACAGCTCTTGTTTTCAAGAAATCCTGCTAAGTTTGAAAATTTTGAGGTCAGGACACCACTGTGGGCCATTGCTCGTGGCCACAATGAGAAGCCAATTTCCTTGGGAGAAAGAAGCCATTTCCCCAGGCTCTGGGAATCAGGTCAGAGGAGGCATTTGGGGCTCTAAAAGTGCACAGATTCCTAGTCGCTGACAGCAGTAATTTGGGACAAATCCTTCAAAAATTGCAGATTTTAAAGGCCAGGACAACACTGTGGGCCAGTGTCAGTGGCCGCAATGAGAGGCCATTTTCCATGGGAGAAAGAAGTCATTTGCCCAGGCTCTGGGTATCAGCTCAGAGGAGGCATTTGAGGCTCTAAAATTGCAGAGATCCCTAGTCGCTGACAGCAGTAATTTTGGGGAAATCCTTCAAAAATTGCAGATTTTAAAGGCCAAGATAACACTGTGGGCCAGTGTGAGTGGCTGCACTGAGAGGCCATTTTCCATGGGGGAAAGAAGCCATTTCCCCAGGCTCTGGGTATCAGCTCAGAGGTGGCATTTGGGGCCCTAATATTCCACAGATCCCTAGTCGCTGACAGCAGTAATTTTGGAGAAATCCTTCAAAAATTGCAGATTTAAAGGCCAGGACAACACTGTGGGCCAGTGTGAGTGGCCGCAATGAGAGGCCATTTTCCATGGGAAAAAGAAGTAATTTGCCCTGGCTCTGGGTCTCTGCTTAGAGGTGATGTTTGGGAGTGAATGGGAATGCTTGGCCCTCTGTCCTGTCAGCTTTAGTTTTTGAGTAATCCTGCAAAGACTTCAAATTTTGTTGTCAGAATGCCTCTGTAGGCCATTGCAAGTGGCTGCAATGAGAGGCCATTTTCCTTGGGAGAAAGAAGTCATTTCCCCAGGCTCTGCGTATCAGCTCACAGGTGGTACTTGGGGCTCTAAGATGACAAACTTTCCATCTTGCGGACAGATTTAGCTTTGAAGAAATCCTGCTAAGTTTGAAAATCATTAGGGCAGGACGCCATTGTGGGCCAGTGCGAGAGGCCGCAAAGAAAGGCCATTTTCCGAGGGAAAAAGAAGTCGTTTTTCCAGGCTCTGGGTATCTGCTTAGATGTGGAGTTTGGGGCTGGTTGGGAATGCTTGGTCCTGTCGTCTGTAAGCATTAGTTTTGGAGAAATCCTGCAAAGTTTGCAAATTTTGAGGTCAGGACACCACTGTGGGCCATTGCGAGTGGCCGCAATGAGAGGCCATTTTCCATGGGAGAATGAAGTCATGTCCCCAGGCTCTGGGTATCAGCTCAGAGGAGGCATTTGGGGCCCTAAAATTCCAGAGATTCTTAATTGCTGACAGCAGTAATTTAGGGGAAATCCTTCAAAAATTTCAGATTTTACAGGCCAAGATAATACTGTGGTCCAGTGTGAGTGGCTGCACAGAGAGGCCATTTTCCATGGGAGAAAGAAGCCATTTCCACAGGCTCTGGGAATCAGGTCAGAGGTGGCATTTGGGGCTCTAAAATTGCGGAGGTTCTTAGTCGCTGACAGCAGTAATTTGGGACAAATCCTTCAAAAATTGCAGATTTTAAAGGCCAGGACAACACTGTGGTCCAGTGTGAGTGGCTGCACTGAGAGGCCATTTTCCATGGGGGAAAGAAGCCATTTCCCCAGGCTCTGGGTATCAGCTCAGAGGTGGCATTTGGGGCCCTAATATTCCACAGATCCCTAGTCGCTGACAGCAGTAATTTTGGAGAAATCCTTCAAAAATTGCAGATTTTAAAGGCCAGGACAACACTGTGGGCCTGTGTCAGTGGCCGCAATGAGAGGCCATTTTCCATTGGAGAAAGAAGTCATTTGCCCAGGCTCTGGGTATCAGCTCCGAGGTGGCATTTGCGGCTCTAAGATCACACTGGTTTCTACTTGCTGTCACGTGTCTTTTGGAGAAATCCTGCCAAGTTTGCAAATTTTGATGTCCGGATGCCACTGTAGGCCATTGCAAGTGGCTGCAATGAGAGGCCATTTTCCTTGGGAGAAAGAAGTCATTTCCCCAGGCTCTGCGTATCAGCTCACAGGTGGTACTTGGGGCTCTAAGATGACAAACTTTCCTACTTGCAGTCAGCTGTAGTTTTTGAAGAAATCCTGCTAAGTTTGAAAATCATTAGGGCAGGACGCCATTGTGGGCCAGTGCAAGAGGACGCCTAGAAAGGCCATGTTCCGAGGGAAAAAGAAGTAGTTTACCCAGGCTCTGGGTATCAGCTCAGAGGTGGCATTTGGGGCTCCAAAATTGCACAGATTCTTAGTCGCAGACAGCAGTAATTTGGGACAAATCCTTCAAAAATTGCAGATTTTAAAGGCCAGGACAACACTGTGGGCCAGTGTGAGTGGCTGTACTGAGAGGCCATTTTCAAAGGGAGAAAGAAGTCATTTCCCCAGGATCTCGGTATACGCACAGAGGTGGCATTTGGGGCTAAAAATCTCACTGATTTCTAGATGTTGGCATCTGTAGTTGTGGTGAAATCCTGCTAAGTTTGTAAATTTTTGAGGTCAGGACAACACTGTGGGCCATTGCGTGTGGCCGCAATGAGAGGCCATTTTCCATTGGAGAAAGAAGTCATTTGCCCAGGCTCTGGGTATCAGCTCCGAGGTGGCATTTGCGGCTCTAAGATCACACTGGTTTCTACTTGCTGACACGTGTCTTTTGGAGAAATCCTGCCAAGTTTGCAAATTTTGATGTCAGGATGCCACTGTAGGCCATTGCAAGTGGCTGCAAGGAGAGGCCATTTTCCTTGGGAGAAAGAAGTCATTTCCCCAGGCTCTGCGTATCAGCTCACAGGTGGTACTTGGGGCTCTAAGATGACAAACTTTCCATCTTGCGGACAGATATAGCTTTGAAGAAATCCTGCTAAGTTTGAAAATCATTAGGGCAGGACGCCATTGTGGGCCAGTGCGAGAGGCCGCAAAGAAAGGCCATTTTCCGAGGGAAAAAGAAGTCGTTTTTCCAGGCTCTGGGTATCTGCTTAGATGTGGAGTTTGGGGCTGGTTGGGAATGCTTGGTCCTGTCGTCTGTAAGCATTAGTTTTGGAGAAATCCTGCAAAGTTTGCAAATTTTGAGGTCAGGACACCACTGTGGGCCATTGCGAGTGGCCGCAATGAGAGGCCATTTTCCATGGGAGAATGAAGTCATGTCCCCAGGCTCTGGGTATCAGCTCAGAGGTGGCATTTGGGGCCCTAATATTCCACAGATCCCTAGTCGCTGACAGCAGTAATTTTGGAGAAATCCTTCAAAAATTGCAGATTTTAAAGGCCAGGACAACACTGTGGGCCAGTGTGAGTGGCCGCAATGAGAGGCCATTTTCCATGGGAAAAAGAAGTAATTTGCCCTGGCTCTGGGTCTCTGCTTAGAGGTGGTGTTTGGGAGTGAATGGGAATGCTTGGCCCTCTGTCCTGTCAGCTTTAGTTTTGGAGTAATCCTGCAAAGACTGCAAATTTTGAGGTCAGGAGGCCTCTGTAGGCCATTGCAAGTGGCCGCATTTAGAGGCAATTTTCCTTGGGAGAAAAAAGCCATTTCCCCAGGCTCTGGGTATCAGCTCACAGGTGGTACATGGGGCTCTAAGATGACAAACGTTCCTACTTGCAGACAGCTCTTGTTTTCAAGAAATCCTGCTAAGTTTGAAAATTTTGAGGTCAGGACACCACTGTGGGCCATTGCTCGTGGCCACAATGAGAAGCCAATTTCCTTGGGAGAAAGAAGCCATTTCCCCAGGCTCTGGGAATCAGGTCAGAGGAGGCATTTGGGGCTCTAAAAGTGCACAGATTCCTAGTCGCTGACAGCAGTAATTTGGGACAAATCCTTCAAAAATTGCAGATTTTAAAGGCCAGGACAACACTGTGGGCCAGTGTCAGTGGCCGCAATGAGAGGCCATTTTCCATGGGAGAAAGAAGTCATGTCTCCAGGCTCTGGGTATCAGCTCAGAGGAGGCATTTGAGGCTCTAAAATTGCAGAGATCCCTAGTCGCTGACAGCAGTAATTTTGGGGAAATCCTTCAAAAATTGCAGATTTTAAAGGCCAAGATAACACTGTGGGCCAGTGTGAGTGGCCGCAATGAGAGGCCATTTTCCATTGGAGAAAGAAGTCATTTGCCCAGGCTCTGGGTATCAGCTCCGAGGTGGCATTTGCGGCTCTAAGATCACACTGGTTTCTACTTGCTGACACGTGTCTTTTGGAGAAATCCTGCCAAGTTTGCAAATTTTGATGTCAGGATGCCACTGTAGGCCATTGCAAGTGGCTGCAAGGAGAGGCCATTTTCCTTGGGAGAAAGAAGTCATTTCCCCAGGCTCTGCGTATCAGCTCACAGGTGGTACTTGGGGCTCTAAGATGACAAACTTTCCATCTTGCGGACAGATATAGCTTTGAAGAAATCCTGCTAAGTTTGAAAATCATTAGGGCAGGACGCCATTGTGGGCCAGTGCGAGAGGCCGCAAAGAAAGGCCATTTTCCGAGGGAAAAAGAAGTCGTTTTTCCAGGCTCTGGGTATCTGCTTAGATGTGGAGTTTGGGGCTGGTTGGGAATGCTTGGTCCTGTCGTCTGTAAGCATTAGTTTTGGAGAAATCCTGCAAAGTTTGCAAATTTTGAGGTCAGGACACCACTGTGGGCCATTGCGAGTGGCCGCAATGAGAGGCCATTTTCCATGGGAGAATGAAGTCATGTCCCCAGGCTCTGGGTATCAGCTCAGAGGAGGCATTTGGGGCCCTAATATTCCACAGATCCCTAGTCGCTGACAGCAGTAATTTTGGAGAAATCCTTCAAAAATTGCAGATTTTAAAGGCCAGGACAACACTGTGGGCCAGTGTGAGTGGCCGCAATGAGAGGCCATTTTCCATGGGAAAAAGAAGTAATTTGCCCTGGCTCTGGGTCTCTGCTTAGAGGTGGTGTTTGGGAGTGAATGGAATGCTTGGCCCTCTGTCCTGTCAGCTTTAGTTTTGGAGTAATCCTGCAAAGACTGCAAATTTTGAGGTCAGGAGGCCTCTGTAGGCCATTGCAAGTGGCCGCATTTAGAGGCAATTTTCCTTGGGAGAAAAAAGCCATTTCCCCAGGCTCTGGGTATCAGCTCACAGGTGGTACATGGGGCTCTAAGATGACAAACGTTCCTACTTGCAGACAGCTCTTGTTTTCAAGAAATCCTGCTAAGTTTGAAAATTTTGAGGTCAGGACACCACTGTGGGCCATTGCTCGTGGCCACAATGAGAAGCCAATTTCCTTGGGAGAAAGAAGCCATTTCCCCAGGCTCTGGGAATCAGGTCAGAGGAGGCATTTGGGGCTCTAAAAGTGCACAGATTCCTAGTTGCTGACAGCAGTAATTTGGGACAAATCCTTCAAAAATTGCAGATTTTAAAGGCCAGGACAACACTGTGGGCCAGTGTCAGTGGCCGCAATGAGAGGCCATTTTCCATTGGAGAAAGAAGTCATTTGCCCAGGCTCTGGGTATCAGCTCCGAGGTGGCATTTGCGGCTCTAAGATCACACTGGTTTCTACTTGCTGACACGTGTCTTTTGGAGAAATCCTGCAAAGCTTTCAAATTTTGATGTCAGGATGCCTCTGTAGGCCATTGCAAGTGGCTGCAATGAGAGGCCATTTTCCTTTGGAGAAAGAAGCCATTTCCCCAGGCTCTGGGTAGCAGCTCAGTGGTGGCATTTGGGGCTCTAAAACTGCAGAGATTCTTAGTCGCTGACAGCAGTAATTTTGGGGAAATTCTTCAAAAATTGCAGATTTTAAAGGCCAAGATAACACTGTGGTCCAGTGTGAGTGGCTGCACTGAGAGGCCATTTTCCATGGGAGAAAGAAGCCATTTCCCCAGGCTCTGGGTATCAGCTCAGAGGTGGCATTTGGGGCTCTAAAACTGCACAGATCCCTAGTCGCTGACAGCAGTAATTTTGGGGAAATCCTTCAAAAATTGCAGATTTTAAAGGCCAGGACAACACTGTGGGCCAGTGTGAGTGGCTGCACTGAGAGGCCATTTTCCATGGGGGAAAGAAGTCATTTCCCCAGGCTCTGGGTATCAGCTCAGAGGTGGCATTTGGGGGCCCTAATATTCCACAGATCCCTAGTCGCTGACAGCAGTAATTTTGGAGAAATCCTTCAAAAATTGCAGATTTTAAAGGCCAGGACAACACTGTGGGCCAGTGTGAGTGGCCGCAATGAGAGGCCATTTTCCATGGGAAAAAGAAGTAATTTGCCCTGGCTCTGGGTCTCTGCTTAGAGGTGGTGTTTGGGAGTGAATGGGAATGCTTGGCCCTCTGTCCTGTCAGCTTTAGTTTTGGAGTAATCCTGCAAAGACTGCAAATTTTGAGGTCAGGAGGCCACTGTAGGCCATTGCAAGTGGCCGCATTTAAAGGCAATTTTCCTTGGGAGAAAAAAGCCATTTCCCCAGGCTCTGGGTATCAGCTCACAGGTGGTACATGGGGCTCTAAGATGACAAACGTTCCTACTTGCAGACAGCTCTTGTTTTCAAGAAATCCTGCTAAGTTTGAAAATTTTGAGGTCAGGACACCACTGTGGGCCATTGCTCGTGGCCACAATGAGAAGCCAATTTCCTTGGGAGAAAGAAGCCATTTCCCCAGGCTCTGGGAATCAGGTCAGAGGAGGCATTTGGGGCTCTAAAAGTGCACAGATTCCTAGTCGCTGACAGCAGTAATTTGGGACAAATCCTTCAAAATTGCAGATTTTAAAGGCCAGGACAACACTGTGGGCCAGTGTCAGTGGCCGCAATGAGAGGCCATTTTCCATGGGAAAAAGAAGTCGTTTTTCCAGGCTCTGGGTCTCTGCTTAGAGGTGGTGTTTGGGAGTGAATGGGAATGCTTGGCCCTCTGTCCTGTCAGCTTTAGTTTTGGAGTAATCCTGCAAAGACTGCAAATTTTGAGGTCAGGAGGCCTCTGTAGGCCATTGCAAGTGGCCGCATTTAGAGGCAATTTTCCTTGGGAGAAAGAAGTCATTTCCCCAGGCTCTGCGTATCAGCTCACAGGTGGTACTTGGGGCTCTAAGATGACAAACTTTCCATCTTGCGGACAGATTTAGCTTTGAAGAAATCCTGCTAAGTTTGAAAATCATTAGGGCAGGACGCCATTGTGGGCCAGTGCGAGAGGCCGCAAAGAAAGGCCATTTTCCGAGGGAAAAAGAAGTCGTTTTTCCAGGCTCTGGGTATCTGCTTAGATGTGGAGTTTGGGGCTGGTTGGGAATGCTTGGTCCTGTCGTCTGTAAGCATTAGTTTTGGAGAAATCCTGCAAAGTTTGCAAATTTTGAGGTCAGGACACCACTGTGGGCCATTGCGAGTGGCCGCAATGAGAGGCCATTTTCCATGGGAGAATGAAGTCATGTCCCCAGGCTCTGGTTATCAGCTCAGAGGAGGCATTTGGGGCTCTAAAATTGCAGAGATTCTTAATTGCTGACAGCAGTAATTTTGGGGAAATCCTTCAAAAATTTCAGATTTTACAGGCCAAGATAATACTGTGGTCCAGTGTGAGTGGCTGCACAGAGAGGCCATTTTCCATGGGAGAAAGAAGCCATTTCCACAGGCTCTGGGAATCAGGTCAGAGGTGGCATTTGGGGCTCTAAAATTGCGGAGGTTCTTAGTCGCTGACAGCAGTAATTTGGGACAAATCCTTCAAAAATTGCAGATTTTAAAGGCCAGGACAACACTGTGGTCCAGTGTGAGTGGCTGCACTGAGAGGCCATTTTCCATGGGGGAAAGAAGCCATTGCCCCAGGCTCTGGGTATCAGCTCAGAGGTGGCATTTGGGGCCCTAATATTCCACAGATCCCTAGTCGCTGACAGCAGTAATTTTGGAGAAATCCTTCAAAAATTGCAGATTTTAAAGGCCAGGACAACACTGTGGGCCAGTGTGAGTGGCCGCAATGAGAGGCCATTTTCCATGGGAAAAAGAAATAATTTGCCCTGGCTCTGGGTCTCTGCTTAGAGGTGGTGTTTGGGAGTGAATGGGAATGCTTGGCATTCCCACTCCATTAGTTTTGGAGTAATCCTGCAAAGACTGCAAATTTTGAGGTCAGGAGGCCTCTGTAGGCCATTGCAAGTGGCCGCATTTAGAGGCAATTTTCCTTGGGAGAAAAAAGCCATTTCCCCAGGCTCTGGGTATCAGCTCACAGGTGGTACTTGGGGCTCTAAGATGACAAACGATCCTACTTGCAGACAGCTCTTGTTTTCAAGAAATCATGCTAAGTTTGAAAATTTTGAGGTCAGGACACAAGGGTGGGCCATTGCTCGTGGCCACAATGAGAGGCCAATTTCCTTGGGAGAAAGAAGCCATTTCCCCAGGCTCTGGGAATCAGGTCAGAGGAGGCATTTGGGGCTCTAAAAGTGCACAGATTCCTAGTTGCTGACAGCAGTAATTTGGGACAAATCCTTCAAAAATTGCAGATTTTAAAGGCCAGGACAACACTGTGGGCCAGTGTCAGTGGCCGCAATGAGAGGCCATTTTCCATGGGAAAAAGAAGTAATTTGCCCTGGCTCTGGGTCTCTGCTTAGAGGTGGTGTTTGGGAGTGAATGGGAATGCTTGGCCCTCTGTCCTGTCAGCTTTAGTTTTGGAGTAATCCTGCAAAGACTGCAAATTTTGAGGTCAGGAGGCCTCTGTAGGCCATTGCAAGTGGCCGCATTTAGAGGCAATTTTCCTTGGGAGAAAAAAGCCATTTCCCCAGGCTCTGGGTATCAGCTCACAGGTGGTACATGGGGCTCTAAGATGACAAACGTTCCTACTTGCAGACAGCTCTTGTTTTCAAGAAATCCTGCTAAGTTTGAAAATTTTGAGGTCAGGACACCACTGTGGGCCATTGCTCGTGGCCACAATGAGAAGCCAATTTCCTTGGGAGAAAGAAGCCATTTCCCCAGGCTCTGGGAATCAGGTCAGAGGAGGCATTTGGGGCTCTAAAAGTGCACAGATTCCTAGTCGCTGACAGCAGTAATTTGGGACAAATCCTTCAAAAATTGCAGATTTTAAAGGCCAGGACAACACTGTGGGCCAGTGTGAGTGGCCGCAATGAGAGGCCATTTTCCATGGGAAAAAGAAGTAATTTGCCCTGGCTCTGGGTCTCTGCTTAGAGGTGGTGTTTGGGAGTGAATGGGAATGCTTGGCCCTCTGTCCTGTCAGCTTTAGTTTTGGAGTAATCCTGCAAAGACTGCAAATTTTGAGGTCAGGAGGCCTCTGTAGGCCATTGCAAGTGGCCGCATTTAGAGGCAATTTTCCTTGGGAGAAAAAAGCCATTTCCCCAGGCTCTGGGTATCAGCTCACAGTTGGTACATGGGGCTCTAAGATGACAAACGTTCCTACTTGCAGACAGCTCTTGTTTTCAAGAAATCCTGCTAAGTTTGAAAATTTTGAGGTCAGGACACCACTGTGGGCCATTGCTCGTGGCCACAATGAGAAGCCAATTTCCTTGGGAGAAAGAAGCCATTTCCCCAGGCTCTGGGAATCAGGTCAGAGGAGGCATTTGGGGCTCTAAAAGTGCACAGATTCCTAGTCGCTGACAGCAGTAATTTGGGACAAATCCTTCAAAAATTGCAGATTTTAAAGGCCAGGACAACACTGTGGGCCAGTGTCAGTGGCCGCAATGAGAGGCCATTTTCCATTGGAGAAAGAAGTCATTTGCCCAGGCTCTGGGTATCAGCTCCGAGGTGGCATTTGCGGCTCTAAGATCACACTGGTTTCTACTTGCTGACACATGTCTTTTGGAGAAATCCTGCAAAGCTTTCAAATTTTGATGTCAGGATGCCTCTGTAGGCCATTGCAAGTGGCTGCAATGAGAGGCCATTTTCCTTTGGAGAAAGAAGCCATTTCCCCAGGCTCTGGGTAGCAGCTCAGTGGTGGCATTTGGGGCTCTAAAACTGCAGAGATTCTTAGTCGCTGACAGCAGTAATTTTGGGGAAATTCTTCAAAAATTGCAGATTTTAAAGGCCAAGATAACACTGTGGTCCAGTGTGAGTGGCTGCACTGAGAGGCCATTTTCCATGGGAGAAAGAAGCCATTTCCCCAGGCTCTGGGTATCAGCTCAGAGGTGGCATTTGGGGCTCTAAAAGTGCACAGATCCCTAGTCGCTGACAGCAGTAATTTTGGGGAAATCCTTCAAAAATTGCAGATTTTAAAGGCCAGGACAACACTGTGGGCCAGTGTGAGTGGCTGCACTGAGAGGCCATTTTCCATTGGAGAAAGAAGTCATTTCCCCAGGCTCTGGGTATCAGGTCAGAGGTGGCATTTGGGGCCCTAATATTCCACAGATCCCTAGTCGCTGACAGCAGTAATTTTGGAGAAATCCTTCAAAAATTGCAGATTTTAAAGGCCAGGACAACACTGTGGGCCAGTGTGAGTGGCCGCAATGAGAGGCCATTTTCCATGGGAAAAAGAAGTAATTTGCCCTGGCTCTGGGTCTCTGCTTAGAGGTGGTGTTTGGGAGTGAATGGGAATGCTTGGCCCTCTGTCCTGTCAGCTTTAGTTTTGGAGTAATCCTGCAAAGACTGCAAATTTTGAGGTCAGGAGGCCACTGTAGGCCATTGCAAGTGGCCGCATTTAAAGGCAATTTTCCTTGGGAGAAAAAAGCCATTTCCCCAGGCTCTGGGTATCAGCTCACAGGTGGTACATGGGGCTCTAAGATGACAAACGTTCCTACTTGCAGACAGCTCTTGTTTTCAAGAAATCCTGCTAAGTTTGAAAATTTTGAGGTCAGGACACCACTGTGGGCCATTGCTCGTGGCCACAATGAGAAGCCAATTTCCTTGGGAGAAAGAAGCCATTTCCCCAGGCTCTGGGAATCAGGTCAGAGGAGGCATTTGGGGCTCTAAAAGTGCACAGATTCCTAGTCGCTGACAGCAGTAATTTGGGACAAATCCTTCAAAAATTGCAGATTTTAAAGGCCAGGACAACACTGTGGGCCAGTGTCAGTGGCCGCAATGAGAGGCCATTTTCCATGGGAGAAAGAAGTCATTTGCCCAGGCTCTGG
>NW_027100511.1:300000-383368 GCF_031753505.1 Anomalospiza imberbis | reverse complement strand
GGCTCTGCACAGGGACCTGGACAGGCTGGATCCAGGGCCCAAATCCAGCAAGGTGAGGTTTAACAAGTCCAAGTGCCAGGACACGGCACTCGAGGTGCTGCCCAACGAGTGCCGAGCACAGGGGAAGAATCACTGCCCTGGTCCTGCTGGCCACACCGTTCCTGATCCAGGCCAGGAGCCAATGGCCTTCTTGGCCACCTGGGCACGCTGCTGGCTCATGTCCAGCCTGCTGTCCATCAGTCCCTGCAGGTCCCTTTCTGCCTGGCTGCTGTCCAGCCACTCTGTCCCCCGCTCTGCACACAGACATTGCTGCTGCAGCTCCAGAGAAGGCAACAAAAGGGCATCTCTGCTGAAAATTCTGCTGGCAGACCCTTTAGTTCCTTTAAATCCACCAAGAGCACAGCCCCTCATTGACACAGTCTGTGGCCACAGGGAAGGTGGAGAGAAACAAAATGAGAAATGGCACAAACAAGGACATTTCTTTGTGGACAACATTAAAATGTAAAACAAAGAAAAAGAACCTCCAAAATGAAACCAACAAGAAGCATCAAAGATAACTTTTATTACAAGTGATTTGCAGAAATTGGCCAGCAGTTTAATGTTCCTGAAAGCATCCAGTCATCAGTCTCCTCACTGCAAACTTGAGCTCCTGGTTCCTCAGGCTGTAGATGAGGGGGTTCAGGGCTGGAGGCACCACCGAGTACAGAACTGACAAGGCCAGATCTAGGGATGGTGAGGAGATGGAGGGGGGCTTCAGGTGAGCAAATGTGGCAGTCGTGAGGAACAGGGAGACCACAGCCAGGTGAGGGAGGCAGGTGGAAAAAGCTTTGTGCCGTCCCTGCTCAGAGGGGATCCTCAGCACGGCCCTTAAGATCTGCACATAGGAGAAAACAATGAACACAAAACAGCCAAAAGCTAAACAGCCACTAACCACAATGAGCCAAAGTTCCCTGAAGTAGGATTTGGAGCAGGAGAGCTTGAGGATCTGGGGGATTTCACAGAAGACCTGGGCAGTGCCATGGCACAGGGGCAGGGAAAATGTATTGGCCGTGTGCAGCAGCGAATTGAGAAAGGCACTGGCCCAGGCAGCTGTTGCCATGTGGGCACAAGCTCTGCTGCCCAGGAGGGTCCCGTAGTGCAGGAGTTTGCAGATGGACACATAGTGGTCATAGCACATGATGGTCAGGAGGGAAAACTCTGTCCCAAGGAAGAAGATAATCAGAAAAAGCTGTGCAGCACATGCCATGTAGGAGATGGTGCTGGTGTCCCAGAGGGAATTGTGCATGGCTTTGGGGACAGTGGTGCAGATGGAGCCCAGGTCGCTGAGGGCCAGGTTGAGCAGGAAGAAGAACATGGGCGAGTGCAGGTGGTGGCCGCAGGCTACGGCGCTGATGATGAGGCCGTTGCCCAGGAGGGCAGCCAGGGAGAGGCCCAGGAAGAGGCAGAAGTGCAGGAGCTGCAGCTGCCGCGCGTCTGCCAGTGCCAGCAGGAGGAAGTGGCTGTTGGAGCTGCTGTTGGACATTGGCTGTGGCTGCACATGGGGTTCTGTAATAAAAGTAATCATGGAATAGTTGGGTTTGGAGAGGACTTTAAATATCCCAGCACAGCTTGGGGGCACTTCCCCCCCCTGCCTGCCCAGGGCTCTGCTGCCTGGAGCTGGCCCTGCCAGCAGCTGCTCCCCTGTGCCCAGGGCTGGGCCCTGCCAGTGCTGCCAGAGCCCAGCCCAGCCCTGGGGGCTCAGCTCTGCCCTGCAGACCCCTCCCAGCTCAGGCACTGCCCAGGGGCAGCTCTGGCTCTGCAGGCTCTGATGGCAATGTTAGAGCAACCCTGAGGAGGCTGGAAAAGCAACACTGATGCTGCCTCTAAGGGGCCCTGTGCTCGTTTCTGTCACTGCCTGGTTTATTCAGATCTGAGACAATTTTTTTTATATTTCTCATGGTGAACTGAGAAATGAATATCTATGTGCAATTTCCCATACAGGCAACACAGATCAGTACACTAAAAATGCAGGATTTTCCCATTTTGTAGCCCATGACTGGCTGTGCTCCCTGTTTAATATGCTTGGAAATGTTCTGGAGGTAAATGTCATGCTGGGAGCAATCCTGAGCAATACAGAATCCTCACCACACAAGAAGAACACTTTCCAGCCTTTCCAGCTGTCTCCTTCCACCCACATTTTGTCCCCCAGTGCTGGGAGCAGCTCCCCGGGCCGGCTGAGAGCTGTCCCTGGCAGGCAGCAGAGTCCCTGGCCCAGCACAGCACCCTGGGCTGCAGGACCCTGCTCTGCAGGACAGCCCTGGGCACCCCTGGCTGCTCTGCACAAGAGATGATCAGAGAATGTACTCACAGGGTCTGTGGGCATTGGGATGTTCCAGCTGTAGGAGATCACTCCAGGAGCTGCAGCTGCATTGTCCTGCAGCCAGAGGTTCCTGTGCCAAGGGCTGGCACTGATTCTGCCCCAGGCACTTCTCAGCACCTTCCCAGCCCTGACTGATGGAAGCTCTCTGTGCCTCTGTGCTGTGCCCGGGCTGGCTGCAGGCAGTGCCCCAGCCCTGCTGGGCTGGGAGCAGAGCTGCTCATACAGAGAAATGTGCTTTTGAAGCTCTCCTTGGTTACCAGGATCACCCTCTGTGCCAGGAGCCCGGCCCAGCTCAGCAGCACAGACACAGCACAAGGACTTTAATGACCCTCTGGGGCTTTGTGCTCAGGCCCTGAACATCAGGCCCTGAGAGGGAGCTGCAGAAACCTCTCCAGAACTCCAAGACAGAATCCAACTCCAAAGTTTCTTTGACTTTTAATGGGTTCCACTGAGGGACACGACTGAGAAAGTGTCCCCAGGCCCCAGGCAGAGCAGAGAACTGGAGGCACTGATGACAGGTGGGGACAAAGAGAAGCCAAGTGTTGGTGCCCTGGGGCACAGCAGCATCTGTGCCACCAAGGGCCGTGAGGAGACACCTTGTCCTGAGGCTGGGGCCTCCTGGCACAGCCCCAGCCAGGCTGGGCACTGTCACCCCCTTTTCCTGCCCTCAGCATCCCCCCCTAGCCCACATCCCAGTGGCCTCAAGGATCTGCTGGAAGGAGTCCCTGGGGAGCCTTGCTCAGGAATGGCCCTGGGGGCTCCTTCATGCTCCCAGGGACTGCAGGTTTTTCAAAGCACTTTGGCTTTGGCTTTTGCCTTGGAGTCTCTGAGAGCTTTGTGCAATCATGGCCTCCAATTATCTGCTGTAATTAGTCCCTGGAGAGGCTTTGTCAGGAACAACACTCAGTGGGGCTCATTAATGCTTCAAGGTACTTCAGTTCTTTTAAGGTACTTGGTGTTTCCCTTTTGATCCAGACTCTGTGAGAGGTTTGTGCAATCATGGCCCCAATTATCTGCTTTAACGTGTCCCTTGAGAGCTTTGTACTGACACTCAGTGGGGCTCATTGATGTTTTGAGATACTCAAGGAGTTTAAGGTACTTTGGATTTTCCTTTCCACACTGAGTTTCTGAGACTTTTTTTTTTACCATCCTGGCCTCCAGTTCTCTCCTCCAAGGAGTCCATGAGGAGCCTGTGTTTGGGATGGACCTCAGTGGCACCCATTAATGCTTTGAGACATTTTGGGTTTTTCCTCTGACTTTGACTCCTGGAAAGGTTTGTGCAATCTCCTCTCAGGCCTTGAGGTTCCAGGGCTCAGCTCCAAATGCACCACAGGGCTCATTAGGATCAAGCAACTTCTGACAAACCATGGCTCTGCCTTGATTTCCCTCTGCTCTAATGTAGTTCATTAAGAAGGTTTCCTTTTACAGTTATGGAGAAATATTTCAAAGAGCTTCTAAGAAATATGTATTCCTATTTTAAAGAGTGTCTTTTATTACTGTTCTCATTAGAGAAGAGGTGATTGCAGCATTCTGTGATTGATATTGATGTAGGGCCGCTCCTAAAGAGGTCTGGCCAGGTCAGAGAAGTTTAACTTGAGGTCTGACCCAGTGTGGACACCTTGCCCCACATTCCCTAACCCCATGTGAGAAACTATTTTCACTTTCACAAATGTAAATGGTTTATTACGACCTTATCAAAATACAACAGAAGAGTGAATAAAGAATAAATACAGTGCCAGAAGCAAAGCATTCAGTCACCCTGTGCTCATCTACAAAATGGATGCTCTATCTTTTATACCTCTAGCCCCTCCCAAAGTCTTGTCAATCCACTTCTTCTTCGCTGTCCAGTGGTGGAGATCACTTTCTTACAGCTTGATTGGAGGTCAGGCGCTGCCATAGCAACAAGCCGACCCTCCCAAATGCCTTGACTACTGAGGGCATCCCGTGATAACAATGCAAGAGGGAGGGGAAAGATAACTATACACCTACACAACTTCTCTTAACATATACTTAATATTCACCCCTTAATTGTGAGAGTCAACAATAGGATTACCCATCTATAACAAACCCCCTTTTCTTTTTCTATAAGTCATTTTGCTTGAACAATTACATTAAAAAAATTCTCTCTCTCTTGAATGAGTCATACTAGCAGCTGTTGATGTGGGCAAGGACAGTGGGAACAGGAGAAAAATCTCAGGTTTTCCTTAGACACACTTATTTGGAATGGACAAAAGGGCCTTACAGAGGTCCAGTATGGCTCTGACTCCCATCTACCGTGCCTATGTGGTTGCGATCCATAGTCATTGTATCTTAGGGGTCCAGAGGCCAGCTCGGTCTCGCCCTCCAGTCCCTTTTGTATTCAAAGACAGTTGGGGAATTACAGATGTCCAGTATGGCCTTTTGTCCCTACCTTACCATGCCTACGTGGTTGCTACCCACAGCAGGGCTATGGGGTCTTCTTGGTAGTGAACAAAGGGGTCTTGCCCTGCTTCCTTTGTCTTATTTTCTTAAAGAAGCTGTCCCATCACCTTTTACAGACCCTTGTGTACTTCCCATCAACAGATGCTGATAATTCTCACCCATTAACACAGGAAGACAGTCCTCAAACTGGTTGGTGGAAGCTTGACTTTGGGCATCTTGGTGTCTTTCTGGTTGTCTTTCAGTCTCTGCTTAAGAGTCAATCTCGTTTCACCCAGTCTGGATGTTGTAGTTCACTCTTTGGGTTCTTCTACCGGGCCTTTAACTGTTGGCATGAGTCCATCTGTTGGCATGAGTCCATCCCCACTCTGCAGTTCACACGGCTGATTCGGTGATGAACAGTGCCTGAAAGGGACCTTCCCACTGAGGAGTTAGAGGTTGATCTCTCCATGACTTGATCATTACTTGATCCAATCCCCAGAATTAACATTATGGATTCTGAAATCCAGGGTGTTAGTTTGAGGAATTGCTCCTTTATGTTATAGCCCTTGTAAGGTTTCTCCTATAGACATAACATATTTCTTGGCATTGGCTTCCCCTTCCTCATAGATGGCAATGCTCTGGGGTGAGGTCAAAAAGGGTAACCAAATGTCATTTCATAGGGTGACACCCCCAGATCTGACCGGGGTTGGTTTCTAATTTTTAATAAGGACAAAGGGAGACATTTTATCTATGACGTGGGTTTCAGTCATCAGCTCAACTAGAGCTCTTTTAAGAGTTTGATTCATCCTCTCAGTGTGACCAGAACTCTGTGGATGCCATGGAGTATGTAATTCCCATTTACTCCCAGGGTTTGAACAACTTTTTGCAATATTTTAGAGGTGAAATGAGTTCCTTGGTCTGAATCAATCCTGTTCACCATCCCATATTGGGGAATGATTGATTCTAGAAGTGTTTTACTCACAACATTGGCATTGGCTTTAACCGTGGGTACCGCCTCTACCCAGTGAGTCAAGTTGCCTACTATCACTAGTAAAAACTTCCACCGTTGTACATGGGGAAGCTCGGTAAAGTCTACTTGGATGTTTTGACAGGGTCTTAAGGCTAGTTCTTGCCCTCCTCTGGGTGTTTTCCTCATGATTTTCTGACTCACTTGTTGGCATATCACACACCTTTCAGTTACTTGCTTAGCTATCCCAAAAAAATTCCAATGCAGCCCCAGTCCCTTAGAAATTGATCACTTAGCGCTTGTGTACCCCAATGTGTTGTTCCATGTATGCCTTCTAACATTTTCCTGGCAAGGAGTTTATTCAACATTTGTCTCCCATCTGCTAATCTCCACTTCCCTTTGTTATCATTCTTAGCTCCTATTCTAAGGAATTCTTTCTCTTCTGTCTCACTGAATACGGGAACTTCTTCTATTTCTCCCATAGGGGTTAATGCTATCATTAGTTTTTCTGACCCTGATTTGGCTGAATTCTTAGCGTCTAAATCTGCTAAATGGTTCCACTGTTCTTCTTGAGTCACCCCTTTTTTATGTCCTTTAACATATACTACTGCCAATTCTTCTGGTATTTGTAAGGTTTCTATCACTTCTAAAATAAGTTTTTAGTTCCTTTCCCCATTGAATTTAATAGCCCACACTCTTCCCAGATTTTCCCATAGGTATGCACTACTCCAAAAGCATATTTTGAGTCTGTATATATTGTTCCTCTTTTCTGTGCTAATATTTCCAGAGTTTGCTTTAGGGCATACAACTCACATGCTTGGGCTGACCAGTTGGAAGGTAACTTTCCTTTTTCTAGGGCCACTAACTCTTCATCTACCATAATGTATCCTGATAGCCATTGTCCCCGGATTACCTGTGGAAATCCATCAATGTACAATCATTTCCCTCCTTGGAATGGTTGATGTGTTAGGTCCTCTCTTACTTTAGTTTGATAATTTATAACCTCTAGGCAATTATATATTAATTCCTCACCTGGATTTCCATCTAAAAACTGGGCAGGGTTCAGTTGGTTACTCACAATTAACTCTAATTATCCATTGTCTATTAGGATGGCTTCATATTTTAGCACTTGGGAATCAGTGAGCCATTTCTCAGCCTTTTAGCTGAGGATACTCCTTACTGAGTGAGTGGTATATATTTTCAATTTTCCCCCAGAGGTTAATTTTTTGCTTTCTTCTACGAGTAGGGCGCTCGCTGCCACCGCCTGAATGCAGGTTGGCCACCCCCAGCTGGCAGGGTCTTGCAGTTTTGATAAACAGGCCACTGGTTTCCTGGATCCTCCCCGGTCCTGGGCTAACACTCCATGTGCTGCCCCTTTTTCTATATCCACAGATAGAAGGGTTTGTCTAAGGCAGGAAGACTCAGTGCTGCTGCACTGACTAATTTTTTCTTTAAAGCTTCAAAATTTGCTTGTCGTCTTCTTCCCACCTTATCTCTTCTTCTATTAACTTTTCAAACAAGAACCTGATGGCCTGCATGTATCCTTCAATCCATAGCCTACACTATCCCAACAGGCCTAAAAGCCCTCTGACTTCTCTCTTAGATTTTGGCCGTGGGAGTGAGGCAATCCCTGCAATTCTCTGAGGGTTCAGCCACTGGCTCCCTTGACAAATCACACCTCCTAGGCATTTTACTTCCCTCTCTACAAATTGGAGTTTCCCTTTTGATACTCAAAGTCCTTGGCTCCCCAGAAAACTTAACAATGCTATGGTGGATTCTCGAACTTTTTTTTCTTCCCGTCCTGAGAGAAGCAAATCGTCTCCATACTGGATGATCTTTATCTCAGGTTTGATGGAGAATTGTTTGGTTTGGGGATTTGGAAAACCCTTGTGGTAACCTAGTCCACCGAAGCTGTTGCTTTCTCCCTGAATCGGGGTCCTCCCATTCAGAGGCAAACATATCCCTACTTTCTCCTGCCAGTGGACATGCCCAAAAGGCATCTTTTAGGTCTGTCACACTAAACCACTGGTGTGCTGGGGGGATATTACTCAGTAGTGTATAGGGCTTAGGCACTACTGGGTACTGATTCACTGTTCTTTTGTTAACTTCTCTTAAATCTTGGACAAGCTTGTAAGTCCCATCAGACTTCTTTACTGGTAAAACAGGTGTATTATGGGGGACATACATGGTTCTAAGGCACCCTACTCAAGTAGGTCCTGGGTGGCCAGCTGCAGTCCTTGTCTCCCTTCCAAGGGAGAGTGGGTATTGTCATACCTGAACTGGATGGTTCTCATCAACTGTTTTTATTACTACAGGTTTCATGTTCAATTTACCTTGAGTTTTTGGTTTTGCCCACACCATCTCATGAATTTTGTCCTCATTCTCTTCTGTTAATTGGAGAAGTTTAACCACCATTTTTCCTTCCTCTGGCAGTACTCCAATGTCTAACTGCACCTGTAAATCCCACCCTAATAGATTTCACCCTGCTTCTGGAACTAATAGAACATCCCCTGTTGAGGATTTTTTGCAGGACAATGGACACATTCAGCAGATGCACAGTCCAGCCTTCTGGTAACAAAGGAACCAGTTCTAGAAATGGGGTCAGTGAATCCTTGACGACAGGAAAAGAAGAAGTCAGAGGAATCCGCAAAGTTGTCAGCAAAATAAAAAAGAGAACTCAGGGTGGGCCAGACAACCAAAGCGAGACGCATGAAGAATCGGGTGATCCAACCAGCATTTAATTTTAGACGCATAAACAGCTAGGATTAACCAATCATGTATTAGATAGAGACTCTTGCACAGCAGAACTGATTATAAATACAGGCCTCTGTACAATAAAATTGGCTTCACTTGATCATATTGATCATGGCGAGATGTCCCATTTGTGATTCTCCGCACCACAATTCCTATCTCAGACCCCAGGTCTAATGATGCATGGCGATGCATAGCATCACTTAGACACTCTAGAAACTCAGATGGAGTCTCGGAAGGCCCCTGCTTAATAGAATACAGGACAGACCATTTTTTGGTGTTTGGGATAGCTCTCTCCACTCCCAGTGCTATCCAATCTTGATAATCTACTAATCTCTGTAACTCTGCCGATATATTTGGATCCCATTTAGGATCCCTTGGAGAGGGAAAAATTCTCTTACATCCAATCACTGGCTTTTATGGTGATCCTCTGCCAAAGCCCCTGCTGTTCTCAGGATCAGCTGCTTTTCTGTTTCAGTGAAAGTATCCAGTAATACCTGTGTGTCTCTCCAATCTGGGTTGTGTTGTTTGATAACATATTGTAAATGCTTCGCAATAAGTGTCAGGTTGCTGTGGTAATTTTTAGCAATCCTTTCCCACGCCTCTTGATCAGGGGTGGAGAATGGTACTTTAACCATCAGTCTCCCTCCTTCTGGTCCCACTGCCTCTCGCAGAGCGGCCTGTAACACTGCTTGTCTCCTGGTTCTGGACAAAACCGGACTGCCAGGAGGGGAGTGGGTTTGAGTAGATGTCCCTTCCAAGCCTGCATCCTCTTTTTTTGGAAAGTCCACCTCATCCTCATCCTCATCCTCATCCTCATCCTCATCCTCATCCTCCCGTCTCCTAGGAGGCACTTTCAGCAAATCTATTGTATCTTGTTCTTGAGCTGCAGCACGGTAGACCTTATCTGATTTGGTACATGGCTGTCCTATGCTGCACGCTGAGCAACATTGCTTAATTTGCCCTCTATTTCCTTTGTTTTCCTTCTCAAGGGCTAACACCAGTGGGTCTGAGGGAGCGCTGAGCCCACAGTGCCTCTCCCATTCCAGATGATTTCGTAAGGTGAGAAACATATCAGCATAAGAGACCTCATCCTACTTCCTTCCTGTCTTAAAAACCGCATTAACTGCAACAAGGTATTACAATCTAAAGTTCCTGCCGGTGGCCACTTGGCTCAATCTTCCAGCCTGTATAATGGCCACCACCGCATGCAGTGTTGGATTAAATCTTGTTCTCCAATCCCCCCCTACTGGTGACTTCTTTCCAGTGGGTTAAGATACACCCCAAAGAGCTAGCTCGGGGTAACTTCTTTGCTCTGGTGAGTTCCCATTATCTCCTTCTCCTTCTCACTTCCACCCAAAACTCTCTTCACAAAGCCTCACAGTCCTTTCCCAATTCTCCTCCCACGTGCAACCCCAGGTTACAGGTACCAGATGTGATTTTCCACACACAAGCTTTAAAATCTGAGGTTCAAAATGGGCTCAATTAGGAAACATCCATCCACACTCAGAGCATATGCCCTGCCACCTGCTGAACAGCAATACCAACGCTTCTCACAAACTCCGCACTGCAATAGTGCCCATGGAGGGTGCCAGTCTCTCGAGGTGCCCAAGGCTCCCAAGAATTGCCCACAAAGGCAGGCTATTCCACTTACTCCTTCATGAATTTCTAAATTCTCCACAGTGGGTTGCTTCCAATCTAGAGAAACAATGTAAATTACCTTTATGTTACCATTAGCTGAGGTCCAATAAAGTCCCTCTAAATAAACCCATTCATCCCCTTTATCTATCCAGTGATTCACTGGATTTACAAACTCCCAGGGGTCAAACCCGAACCACTGAGGCAGTGGAATCCTCTCAGTTCGTCTAGCCACAGTTAAAACATGCACAATCTACACAAACACATTCAAACATGCCACGTGTCCTCACCCACACTTCTTTGCTTGCTCTGCTTCTCCCCAGCTGCCTCCCCGTGGGACGCTATCTGCCCCCACAGCCTCCCAGCCGGCACCCTGGGCCTCACTTGGCCGCCTCACTAGTGGGCAGAGCCTCCCCGCCCCGCACCATGGGTACACTCACTCACTCGCCCCCTCCTTCGTATAACTGAGCCCACAAAGGCACTCACTCACACAATCACAAAAACCCACCTACATTAACCACAATGTCCAGACACCACAAGCGCACAATAGCAGTAAGTAGAATCACAGCATTAAGGTCCAGATTCACTTGACCCACCCCCAGGATCACTAGTGGATCCCTTCCTCCTGCCGCTCTATTGGCAAATGGACCCTTCCCCCTCCCTCCGGCCATGCTTGGTTGGCGGCTGCTTGCAAGCCCCAAACCTTTACTCACACAGGGACTGAGCTGTGCACCAGATGTCTCTGAGCAGCTTACCAGCAGCCCTTTTGGTCAAGGCCCCTTTTAAGCTTGATACACACTGTTTATCTCTGCACAGAGTGCCCGGAGCACGGTCAGGCAGTGCCGGGATCCCGGGTGTGGTTCTGGTCCCCACAACTGAGCAATGGCAGCCCCAGGCTCAGAGCCAGTCAGAAAGCCAACCAAGTGAGACCAGAGGGAGGGCACCCTTCCAGTTTCTCTTGGGCATGGCCGCAAAACAACCCCTGCTACTTCTTCCTCCACCAGTGTTTGGGCTGTGCTGGTGGCAGAGCCAGCCAGGCTGTGCTCTGCCTTCCAAAGCCTGTTGGGAGCGGGCATGAAAAGCTCTGCATGCACAGCGGAGAGTCCTGGAAGGTGCTGGCAACAGCTTCCTGCGGGAACAGGGCTCTGGGCTCTGGCTGGAATAGCCTGGTTTTGGTGCCATGACCGCAGGCAGGAGTTGAGGCAGGTGAAGAGGCAGCGGGCAGCTTGTGTTTGTAGAGGGCCTGGGGCTGCCCCTCTGAACCTCCACCTGGAAACACACTTGGGAGAATATGAGCTACAGCTGGAGTGCCTGTCCTGAAAGGACCTGAAGTCATTAAGCCTTTCCAGCTTTTCTTAAGAGTGTGTTGGTGTTGCCCAAGAAAGCTTCATTTGGGGAAATGCCTTTGGAGGAAAAGGGCTTGCTTCTCAAGGAAAGTGCTTCCCAGGGAGCTCCCAGTGAGGTAGGTGCAAGGGTCCCCCTTTGGCTCTCTGTGGCAGAGTGGCAAGGGAAGGGAGAAGGCTGTGAAGAGCGGGTTTGGCATCTGCCTGGACCTGCAGAGACCAACCCAAGCACCTGCAGCAGGGTGTTCCCCCTTTGGACAGAGGCATGAGCAGGAGCATCCCTGTCCAGCCGTGAGCCCCAGAGCTCTCTCTGAGAGCTGTGAATTAAAAGGCCTTTACACACACACTTTTCACCTCTTCCCTGTCTGCTGTGTTTCAACTCTTGGCAATGTGCATTTGCCTCTTGCTTAGTGGAAGCTGCTGTGGCCCAGGGCCAGCACAGAGCTGGGCTGTGTGGGCCAGGCAGTGTGGAGAGTCTTGGCTGATCTTGGTGTGTCCCTGGCCTCAGAAAAGGCTGGGAAGGTTTGCCTCCCAAGGCGTCCTGCTCATTGGCTCTCCCTGTACATCCTGGAGAGAACAAGGTAGGCATTTCTGGCAGCTGGGCATCAGCAGGCCTGAGAGTGGGGGCATGTTGTGGAGCCAGCCCAGCTGAGATACCCTGAGAGGAGCCCAGTGCTCCTTGCTCCCCTCTGCTGACACGTGAGAGTTTGTCTGGTTTTGGGATGGCCCTGGCTGTGTGAGGGGTGCTGCGTGGACACGAGACAGCTGGTCCTGTCCCGCTGGGTCCCAGCAGTGCCTCACAGCAGTCCTGCATCCACGTCAGGATGCTGGCCAAGAGAGGTCCTGGAAGCTGAGGCAGCTGATTTTAAGCTTGTGCAGGTGCCTACAGGCCAAGGCCAATGGTGTTCCCTCAGGATACAGCAGTCCTGAGGGGTCTCCCTCGTTCAAACAAATCGGGAGCCAAATGTATGGTCTACCAAAAGCCCTTTTATTGACCTGGCGGGAGGGCAGGGGTCTGCACCCACTAAAATGTTTCTCTGCCACATAAAAATTTCAGTGGGTTGATGTAGGAATGTATCAAACATACCGTCCTTCTTTACACGGCTGTGGTGATTTGATAGGCAGGGGGTTAGAAATACATGGTGTCAGATTCCCAAACTTGAAGCTGATTTCCAGGCGCTGGCCAGGAGCGGTCTCGATGCCCCAAAGCAGCACAAAGTCTTCCTCACAGCTTCCCTGCACAGGGCTGATTCCACACTTGCCCTTAGTTCTTCTGGTAGACTATGTCTAAAGCTTTTTGTCAGGTCACTCTTATGTCAAGTTAGGCCACCAGGTTTTTCTTATGCTAACTGGTGCTAAGTACTTAGGTATGTCTGTGCTAATTACTTGTTTACTCATGTGAATTCCTTGTGCTTACTTATGTCAAACAAAGGCTTTGTTTCATCCCCAAAGGTGCCTGAGGCCACCTGCTCCTCGTGGCACCAGTTGCTTTCCTGTGGAACGTTCTCCCTCCCCAAGGGTAAAGAGGGAGCTGGAGAAAGAGCTTGCCCGGCTGCTCTCCATCCTTTCCCAGCACTCCTGGTGAAGTGGAGAAGTCCGAGCTGAGCGCAAAGGTGCAAATGGAACAGCCGTGCACGGGAAGGCTCGGTGGGAAGGATGATCCAGGATCCATAGGCCTGGCAGCCTGAGCGTGCTCCAGGGGAAGGCCTTGGAGCAGATCCTCCTGAGTGCCATCCCACGGCACCTGCAGGCAACCAGGGCGTCTGCTGGAGGGTGGGAAAGCTCTGCGGAGGGACGGGGACAGCTGGGGCTCCTGGCGGGGTGTTGAGGGCTTCTGTGTGGGAGTCTGGGGGGGTTGGTGTTGGGGGGGGTGTTGGAAAAGGAGTTGTCTGGAAGGTGAGAGGTCTAGGCTGGAATTTGAGTCAGTTTGAAGGCAGCATCTGTGCTTTGGCACAGCTTTGGTTAGGGAGGGCAGAAAGAATATCTGTGACTTTTCCTCTTCATGGTCCTGATTCTCCTGCAGGGAACAAGAGGGGAGAGCTGTACTTTACTCGCCACTTAGAAATCTGTACCAGGGGGAGGATTAGCTCTTTTGCCATCTACTCATTTCTTTGGGCTACTTTTGTACCACTGAGTGGACTCTCATTTCTTGAGAGCTTTTATTCCTTAAGAGAATTAGGATATTATCATCCCTTCCTAGAAAACCAAAGCATGGCCCTTGTTTTTTGCCCTTTTTTTGTGTAGTGTTATGTTCTGTAAAGTGACCTTCAGTGGATGAAGTTAAGGCAAATGAGTTGCTGCTTTGAGATGGGAAGCAAAATTACAAATCTTCACCTCCTCAGGCCATCCCAATTAATTTGGGAAGTTTGCAACTTTTTGGAACTACTTGAGTCGAGCAATGGGAAGTAAAGCATTCCTGAACTGAGGATTCTTACTTGCCAGATTCTTCTGTGCCTTCGCCGCTGAGGTGGTTTTGTGCTGAAGGCAATAACTTCAATGAGAAGATAATTTCAGCATGGAGTAAGAGCTTCCGACAGAGACCCAAGTGTTGCCAGCAGTTGCTCCAGGTGCTCCTGCCAACAGCCCCTGCAGGCAGGAGCGCAGCCCCCAATGCACGTGGGCTTTGGCTCCCTCTGGCACAGAAGCCCCCCACGGGCACAGGTCTCTGGGGCAGGAGACGGGCACCGGTGCTGCCAGGGCTCGGGGGTGGCAGGTCTGCTTGGGCAGGGACCCTGCCACATCTGCTGATGTCAGCGCTCCCCGGGCGCAAGGGGTCAGAGCAGCATTCCTGCCCTGGCCCACACGTTCCTCGTCTGTGTCACACGGCCACGCTTAGGATGGCCACCAGCCAGGACGTGTCCCAAGGAGGCCGTGCCAGCTTCTGTGGAAGGCCCCATGCCCTTCCCAGCGCAGCTGCGTCGGCAGCCCTGGGGCCTCCTTCTGCTGCCCTGAGCCCGCAGAGCAGGGCAGCGTTTGCTGATGGTTTGAGCCGTTCCTAAAGATCCTGTCGGGGTGTCTTAGACACTTGGGGTGAGGGATTCCTTCCAACCTGAGCCACTTTGGGTGGGCTGGGGGTGGTCCCAGGGCAGGGGGCAGTGTGTGCAGGGGCCCTTTGTGACATGGTGCAGCATGGTCACCGTGGCATGGAACGGGACAGCGTGTCCAAGGGCCCTTTGTGACACAGGGTGACATAGGAGCTGGTGGTGACAAGGCCACACCACAGTGCTCGGAGCACACGACGGGACAGGACGGGACAGAGCGGTGCCGTGAGGAGCCCCCGCACAGCACACTTGTTCGTGTCTGACCCAGAGCTTTTCCGAGGTGCTATTCCTGCAGCTGACCTCGAGGCCAGACCACAGGACTTGGTGACCCGTGGCCTTCCCAAGGCTTCTCTTCTGCAGGTGTCCTCGAGGGCAGACCGTGGGACTTGGTGCCCCAGAGGCATCTCCCATCCCTGCCACCAGTGCCCTCGAGGCCAGACCACAATCCTTGACAGGAGTCTCCTGTCCTTGTGGCAAGGAGCCCTCGAGACCAGAGTGCAGGACTTGCTGTCCTGTAGCCTTCCTGAGGCTTCTCTCTTGAAGGTGCCTTCCAGGCACGACTGCAGGCCTTGCTGACTCGGAGATTTCTGAGACATCTCTCCTGTGAGTCGTCACAAATCCAGTCACTGACATGGAGCAGAGATCCCCGAGAGTGCCCAAGCTGGCCTGGGTGGAGGAAGAGGAAGAAGGCCCTGGAGCTGGCCCAGCACAGGAGACTGAAGAGGTGGTGCGGTTCAAGCCTCTGCAGGAGGGTGAGTGGCAGAGCTGGGCTGCTGGGCTGCAGGGCTGGTGGCTGCAGCCAGCTTGGCCACATCCCACCCCATTGCATCCTATTGCATCCCATCCCATCCCATCCCATCCCATCCCATCCCATCCCATCCCATCCCCTGGGGACATGCCCATGGACAGGACAGAATAGGGGCCAGGACAGACACCCCAGGACCGTGCTCCATCCCTTGGGACATCCCGGGGCTGTTCCTACCTGGGGAGCGCAGGGCTGGGCTGTGTTCTCCGGCCTCGCCCGCAGCCCCTCAGCTCAGGCTGCGCTCACTCTTTGCCAGATGCAGCCGTGCAGCGCACACAAGAGCAGGAACGCACCCGTGGCCTCTTCCGCAGAACAGTGCAGGTACCTGCAGCCATCCCCACCTGGGCTGGGCCTGCTGTCACTGCTCAGCCGAGCACCGCGCTTGGAGCATTCTGTGGAACATCCCTGGCTTTGAGGGCCATGGCAGTGGGGTGGCAAGGGAAGCACTTCTCTGGGGAAGCTGGGGACATTCCTCCCTCTGGCAGCTTTCCAAGTCTCCCCGTGCCTTCTCCAGGTGCCTGCCATGGTGAGGTACATCCACCAGTGGCTCATGGCCAATCAGTTTGCTGAGCACAGGCTGAACAGGGCCCTGCTGGATCTCACCAAAGAGCAGCCTGCTGACGTAGTAATGACGCTCCTGCGTGTGGCCCCATCCTGTGACAGGTATGGGGCCCACCTGCCCAGAGGGCTCAGGGCTCCCCAGCCCATCAGCCTATACAGCCTGTCCCAGGTGTCTGACCAACAGAGAGTTCCAGGGCCCTCTGGCTGCTCCCTTTGCCAGCCCTGGCACGTCAGCCCCCGAGCCTTCTGCCATGCTTCCTCGCTGGCCCTCAGGGACCTGTCCCCACAGGGCTGGGCTGTCTGGGTGCTGCTGGCGAGGGGCAGTGGGCAGAGGCAGGGCTGGCAGCCAGCTCAGCTCCCCGCTGCCGCCCAGGCCACGGTGCTGTGTCCCAGACTCCTCTGAGACAGAGCTCTGACCCCACAGAGCTGCTTTGACCATGTGGAAGAGCATCATGTGCTCGCCCAGGACTGCGGAGCCGGCGCAGCTGATACTCCTCGATGTGCTGGGGAGCTGGCCAGAGCACAGCACGTGCACCTCCGATGGGGACAAAACAGGTGTCTTTGTCCTGGCTGTGAGTTTCTGACACTGGCCTTTGCTGGCCCCAAGGCCACCTGTCCAGCAGCTCTGCATCCTCCTTCCCCCACTGCATCTCCCTGCCTCAGGCGCTGGGCTGAAACCTGGCCTCGGGGCAGCTTCAGGGCCACCAGGCCCGGTGCTCCCCCTGTGTCTCTCCGGGCCTCTCCCTCCCATGCTCGGGCCCTGCCACACGGACACCTCGGCACTGAGCACTGTCTCGGGCTGCTCTGTCCTTTGCAGGCAACTGTGGTGATGTGGAAGATCCTCCAGATGCCCTGTGTCCCACATGTAGTGACCGTGTATTTCCCCCGCCTCTTTGTGCATCTGCTCTTCCAAGTGTTCTTCAGCACGTTGGATGTGCCAGCGGAGGTCGATACCTTCTGGAAGGGATGCCAGCAGCAATACGGCCTTGCCACCAACCCCAACAGGTGCTCCATGCCAGTCCTCCTGTCCCTGCCAGGTGCCCAGGGCAGGAGCCAGTGCTCCCAGCGTGACCTGGGCTTTGCTCTGCATGCAGGTTTGCAGTGCGGACCCTGAAGTCCCTGCTCTGCCAAATGCAGCACGAGGATGTGGTGGTGGCAATAGAACGCAAGTGTGGCTGGGACACGCTGCTGTGTGCTGACACCCACCACTATGCCGTGGGTCTGCTGGCCAGGTGAGACCCCCTTCTCCCCACTGCCTCTGACATTTGTGCTCAGTGCCCAGGGTGCCCCACACAGTCCCCGTGGTCGTGGGCCAGAGGGCCTTGTCACCGAGGAACAGCCAAGCCGACTGGAAAAGGCTGGGAGAGGAGGGGGCCCACAAGGAGCCACCTCCCAAATAGCCCAGGGCCCTTACAGGATGCTGGGGAAAGGCCAGACCTCTGTGAGTCAGTCCTGGGAGAGGTTTGTCCCCCGGCCCAAAGTCTTGGTTTCTTTTTCTCCTGCCAGGGAGATGTCCTGTGTCTCCATCCCCTTGTGCTCAAGGATCGCTCGCGACCTGCTCCGGCTGCTCAGCACACAGGAGCCACGCTGGGAACTGCCCGCCCTGGCGTTCCTTGTGGAGGTGAGCCTGATGGCCAGCGCTGCCTCGCTCAGCTGCCTCCCAGCTCTCTGCCCTCTCGTAGCCGCAACTGCCTGGGACGGTGCCCGCGCCCTGCGCTGCTGCCTGGGCCCAGCCCTGTGCTGTTCCGGGCTCTTGCCGGCCAGGTCCCCTGTCACTGCCCTGTGCCTTTCAGGTTCTTGAGTGCCTGAACTTGAGTGAACGCGGTGCTAAGAGAATCCTGCAAATCTTGTCAAGGCACCTGCGGAGCGAGTGCAGGGAGAGGCGTCGCCTGGCGCTCAGGGCCCTTCTTGTGCTCATCGATGATCCCTTGATGGTGAGAAGGGGGCAGCGGCTGAGGCTGCACTTGGGAATGCAGTCGCTTGGGCTTGGCTGGGCTTTGGGCGCTGGGGCAGCTGCTCCCAGCTCTCCTGCCTCCTGGTTCAACTGCCCAAGTGCTTCGGAACAGCCCTTTGGCCCCTAGGCCCTGCGGCAGCAGGATGGCGTTTCACAAACTTGTGTTCTGCACAGAGCGAAAAAATGTGGAGCCTGACTGAAAGTCTTGTGGAGCTCCTGTGGGACGCAGATGGAGAGATAGTCAGCATGACAGTCAGGCTCCTCAGCTTTATCTTCTGGGACAAGGCCATGCTGATACCCAGCCCCATCGCACTGCAGCTGGTTGAGGCGCTCCTGCCACTCTTTGACCACGTAAGGCTCGCTGCCCCCAGCCACGGCCACTGACTGCTGCCTGGACACTTTGTGCCCTGTGGATTTGCAGGCCTGAGCCAAGCTGAGCCCCGTGCAGCCGATGCTGAGGTCTTTTTTTCTTCCTTTCATACAGGACAATAGCCATGTGCAGCTGCTCTCCATACTGCTCTTCCAAACATTGATGTCTCTTCCACTGGAAAAGGAAGAAAAGGCCCTGAAGACACACGTGCGCCAGAGCCTGCTGCCACTCTTCTTCCACTGCCATGATGAGAATCAGCATGTGGCACAGGTGAGGACTCATGGGCTGCTGCTGTCCCCCTGGGAGGGGGTTCAGCTGCCTCCTGCCCTAGCGCCTCGTGGGCTGCAGCCTCCTCCAGGCCTTGGCACAGGGACACAGGGACACAGGTCCTGCGCCCTGGGCTGTGGGGCCATCTCCGCATCTCTGCTGCTCTCCAGGTTTCTCAGGAAACGCTGCTTTGTGTGGCTGAGTTCCTGAAGAGGAGGGATCTTCAAAAACTGGTGAAGAACAAGAAGCTGTGGAAGTTCACCGAGTGCCTGGTAAGGACGGCCTGGAAGTGCCAGCCTCAGGCTGGAGAAGCCCCCTGAGCGCGGTGCTCAGTGTGTGGGCTGGCAGCTGTGCCCCTGCCCGCTGCTGCACCCAGAGGCTGCGCGGGCTCTTCTCCAGGCTCCCGTGGGCCCGAGCCGGGGCCGATGGAGCCCCGGCCCGGCGGGGCCGCGGGGCGGGGCGGCGCCGCGGCTCCCGGGGCAGCAGCCGCCCCTCTGCCCCCTCCAGAGCCCGGCGCCCGCGGCTGCTGGCCGCGCCTCAGGGCTGTGCGGGCAGGGGAGGCCGGGGCTGGGCGCAGGGAGCGCCCGGCACAGGGGCTGAGCCCGCGCCAACCCTTCCCTCCTGCCGCTCTCTGCAGCTGGCCGACGACAGGAGCCGAGCGGCCGAGCACCTGCGCCGGGCCCTGCAGTACCTGGACAGCCCGCAGCAGTCCCTGCGAGAGGAGGCCATCAGGTTCATCGGTGAGCCGTGAGCCCGGGCTCCCCTTCCCTCCCCGCCCCGCCGCAGCTCGGCCCCAGCCCCGGCTGCTGCCCCGGCAGCGCCATCCGGGCCCGGCGCCGTGGAGCCCCGCCTGGCCTCGGCGCTGCTGCCGCCCTCTCGCAGCCGTGCCCTGGGCCGGCAGCGTGCGGCAAGGGCCCGGGCTGAGCCCTGCCGGGCCAGGAGGCCGTGTGGCCACAGGGCTGGCAGCGCCGCTGGCAGGGAGCTGTGCCGCTGGGCCGTGACAGGCTCTGTGTTCACAGGGATGGCCGGGCAGCACCTCAGGGGGAAGAAGGAAGAGCTCCAGCTCATCTGTGAGGGTGAGTGAGGGCAGCGGGCTGTCAGCGGGGGCTGGCGGGGGAGCTGCAAGCCCTGCCCCGGCTGCCGAGGGCTCTGCTCCCTGTGCGGACGAGGGGCGGTGTGGGCAGAGCACACAGAGACGTCAGGGCCACCTGGGGGATTCGTGGCCAGCAGCTTCGGGCTGATCCTGTTGGTCCCTGCTCCCTGCTGGCCATGGCTAGAGCCGGCTGGCACGGCCCTGGAACGGGGGTCTCTTCGGGTCCCCTCAGATCCGGGAACTGACCATGGCTCTGTTCCTCTCTCTTTCAGCCCTTGAAGGCATGGCAGATGACATCAGCGTCGCCGTCGGAAGCCTGGCAATTCAAACACTGTACATCCTCCAGGCAGTAGAGAGAGCTCGATATTCCATCTTCGACAGCCTGTGTGATCAGCTCCACAGGGCATGGAGGACGCGGCCTCGTCTGTCAGGGCTCGGCTGGCTGCACTGCTGGAGCTCTGCAGAGAACTGATCCCAGAAGCTCTGTCTGCTGGGGCCACCTCAGCCAGAAGCAATGTTTCATTTGTTCAACATTGTTCTTTCCTTATTTTCCTTTTTCCTTAGCATATAAATGTAGGATATGTTGTAATAGACAGACTCCCAGGATCTTTCATTTGCTGCCCAGGGTCTGCAGAGCACAGGGGTAGAGGGGAAAACGGGTCCTTGTGCTCAGCAAGCGGCCCAGGCCAGCAGTGGGGAAGGGAAAAGTATCCCCTTGGCCTTTGCTGGTTCTGCTGAAGCCTTTGTGCTGGCGACAGAGTGGCTGTGCAGGGCTGGAGCTGCGGGGATCCCTGTCAGACCGGTGCCTGGAGATGGCCACAAGCCCTCTCCCAGCCAGGAAGCGTCATCTGTGTCCTCCTGCCCGTGTGTTGCTGGCTGCACACCCGGGCAATGTGTAGATGCAATGATTTCTGTTGCACGTCCTGACCAGTATAAAGTAACGCCTTTGATTCTCTAACCCTGAATTTGCTGTTGGAGATGTTTCATTTTCACACAGTTTCAGTGACAAAGGGACCCCCCCGACTGAAGATGGGATCCTCAAAGCTCACCCCCCCTCCCAGATGGGAGGAGAAAACAGCCTTGGCCCTTTGCTGGAGGGGGGCACCCAGTAATCAGTGGAGGCTCCAAAATCAGCCCCCAGTCCCCTCCCCACTTCTAAAGACATAGAACACGTTGCCCCCCAGCCCTCCCGTATCCCCTCTCATTCCAAAATGCTCCCACACCCCCAAGATGCCCTGAAGCTCCCCCAGCCACTATAGTCCCTGCAAAGCCCCCCGAGAAATTGCCCCGGACCCCCTGATACCCCTTCCCACTTCCAAACACATGGAGCCAGTCATGACACAGCTCCCCAAATCCCTCCAACCTCCCCTTTCCCCAAATTCCCCCAGCACTTCCAGATCCTCCAGGCCCCTTGGCCCTGTAGCCTCTTGAAAATCCCACCAGCCTACCCTAGGATGCCCCGAGCCCCCCCTGCACCTCCAGACACGTAGAGCCAGTCATCCAGCAGTGCAGCTGCATGGCTGAGGGGGCTGCAGGGGCTGTTTTGGGGGTGCAGCTGCTGCCAGCCTCCCCTGCAAAGGCTGAAGCTCCGCAGGTCTTTGGTCAGGATGCCCTGGCCAGCTCCCACCTGAAGACCACCAGCGTGTCCCCTCAGGCCATGGCCGTGTGTGAGTGAAATTGCAGGGGGGCAGGGGGGAGAATAAGGGTTTGTTTGAGGTCAGGGAATGTGATATGGGGCTTGGGGGGGCTTTGGGGAAGTTATGGGCAGCTGGGGTGGGGTCTTTGGGGGAGTTACAGGCAGCTGCGGGGTTGAAACAGGGGTTGGGAGGTCTCTGGGGCGTTTCCAGGGGCTGACAGGAGGGTTTGGGGGAGCTCTGGCGATGTTCCGGAAGTCTGGGGGACGTGACATGGGAGTTTGGGCTTTAAATCTGCCCTGGGTGAAGAACTTAATATTTATAATCCTGTTAGAAATGAACAGGCTTTTTGACACAATTAAATGGGGACAAAGTCTTCAAAGCAAAAAGAAACTTTGTTGCTATTTGGCACCAAAGGAGTACACAGAAGCTTGATGAGTTCAAGAGAGAAAAAGAGTTAATTTTATTTCTGACTTTGCAATATATAGAATTCTAAAAGTGGCAGTAGATTGGAGGATGAAATTGCCACTTCTGTAACCACACTGGTCAAACTAACAGTCTATTAATTTTCTCCTCCCACAAAGAAGAATGTAAAACAATCATTATTTGCATGAACAGTGCATGAGAACTTTAGTAGAAATATGTAAACATTATCAGAAGGCTAAGAAAGTTTTATGAGAACTTTAAAACTTTCAAAATAACTATAAAAGAAAACTTAACACTTTTAAAAATGAGGGCAACAACTGTTCATTCATACCGATTCAGCCGAGCCGAATTTGCATGTCCCTCCCGAGAGCAGAACACACACACCTTCCAACAAAGTGGAAAATTTTCGGGCATTTCCCGGCTGGGGCAGTCCCTGTCCCCTTTCCCATTGGCTCGGTACTGGGGCACTTCCATTCTCTCCTGACCACCTGCTTTTCTGTCTACTCCCCCATCATCTGAATTCCTTTTTAGTCAGGGCTTCAACCCCGCCCCTCTCCAGCAACACCCAACAAACCAACCAGAATATATCCAAACCACAAACAACAACACATAGAACCAACAGCTTTCATTCTTTAGCTGAATAATCTTTTGGCTTCAGCAAAATGTCACCTCGTCTCTCACAACCCTATAAAGTCTTTGTTCTTCTTCCCTAAGTTCAGGAGTTTAGCATGGCCTTGGCTGAGGAGCAGTCCATGTCAATCAGTAAAGCTCACTAAAAATATCAATTGATTTAGCTAGTTGAAATGATCGTGGATCGTGTGTTTTATAGAGGGCACGTAATGAGGGGGACATGATGGGCAGATCGGGAAGTCCCGAGTACCTTCCAAGTAGCTCAGCCAAGGGGGAAAGGGAATGAAAGAAAATGCAGCCGGGAAAGAAGAAAAGAAGGCTACTTGATCCAAGTGATTGGGAGACTGCGTTGGACACACGCCTGATGCACGCTCTCCCTTTATGCCAATCAAGGGACTTTTACAGGACTCCTCTGTCTCCTTTCTGCACACCACCCTCTAGCCACGTAAATTTGACACTCTGAGAGCTGTCAGACCTTCACCAGAAGCTGTCAGACATTCACCAGGAGCTGTCAGACCTTCAAAGGAGCTCTCCGACCTTCAGCAGGAGCTGTCAGACCTTCACTAGGAGCTGTCACACCTTCACCTGGAGCTGTCACAGCTTCGGCAGGAGCTGTCAGACCTTCACCAAGACCTGTCACACCTCCAGCAGGAGCTGTCACACCTTCACCAGGAGATGTCAGACCTTCACCAGAAGCTATCACACCTTCACCAGGAGCTCTCTGACCTTCAGGAGGAGCTATCAGACCTAAACAAGACCTGTCAGACCGACAGCAGGAGCTGTCAGAACTTCGGCAGGAGCTGTCTCAACTTCACTAGGAGTTGTCCCACCTTCACCAGGAGCTGTCACACCTTCAGCAGGAGCTGTCAGATTATCAGAAGGAGCTGTCAGACCTCCAGCAGGAGCTGTCACACCTTCAGCAGGAGCTGTCAAACATTCACCTGGAGATGTCACACTTTCACCAGGAGCTGTCACACCTTCAGCAGGAGCTGTCGAACATTCACCAGGAGGTGTCAGAGCTTCAGAAGGAGCTGTCAGACCTTCAGCAGGAGCTGTCAGACCTTCACCAGGAGTTTTCACATGTTCACCAGGAGCTGTCAGAACTTCACCAGAAGCTGCCAGACCTTCAGAAGGAGCTGTCACACTTTCAGCAGGACCTGTCACACCTTAACCAGGAGCTGTCACACCTTCACTAGGAGCTGTCACAAATTCAGCAGGAGCTGTCAGACCTTCAGTAGGAGCTGTCAGACCTTCAGCAGGAGTTGTCAGACCTTTGGCAGGAATGGTCAGAATTTAGGAGGAGCTGTCAGACCTTCACCAGGAGCTGTCACACCTTCACCAGAAGCTGCCAGACCTTCAAGAGGAGCTTTCAGTCTTTCACCAGGAGCTGTCACACCTTCAGAAAGAGCTGTCAGACCTTCAGCAGGAGCTGTCAGACCTTCAGTAGGAGCTGTCAGACCTTCACCAGGAGCTGTCAGACCACCAGGATGAGCCGTCACACCTTCAGAAGGAGCTGTCACAGCTTCAGCAAGAGCTGTCAGACCTCCAGCAGGAGCTGTCAGATTTTTACCAGAAGCTGTCCGACCTTCACTAGGAGGTTTCATAACTTCACCAGGAGCTGTCAGACCTTCACTAGGAGCTGTCACACCTTCACAGGAGCTGTCAGACCTTCACCAGGAAGTGTCACACCTTCAGCAGAAGCTGTCAGACCTTCACTAGGAGCTGTCAGACCTTTGGCAGGAGCTGAAAGACCTTAACCAGGCTCATACTGGGAGTGACTGGTCTCATACCGGGTGTAGCCGCTCCCGAACTCAAGACCCCATGATGTCCCCCTAAGGCCCGCCACGGCTGATCTCTGGAGCCCTGCCAGCTCCAAATATCCCCCGCAAAAAACCCCAAACCCAGGCACCCCCCAGGATATTTGGGCCGAGCTCCCCCTCCCCGGGCACCTGCGGGATGGGGGCGATGCTCCCGGGGTGCTGCGAGCTCAGGCAGCGCCAGGGCCACGCGATTCCTTCTCTCCTCTCCTCCGGCTGCTCCCTGCTGCCGCTGCGCCTCTTCCTCCCTCCCTCCTCCTCCTCCCCCGCTCCGGGATCCTGAACCATGAGGGGAAAGGGGGCGAGGAAAGGGTGGAACCGTGAGGGGAAAGGGGGTGAGGAAAGAGCGGAACCGTGAGGGGAAAGGAGCGGGGCCAAGGGGACGCGCTGTCCTAAAAAAGCCCGGTTTGGTTTAAAATCACCCAAAAGGGCATCAAATGCAACCTACATCCACATGGTTCGGCCTGACATCAGCCAAATGGTATTAAAAGTATCCAAAGGGCTCTAAAATCCAAACAATGGGGTCTAAAATTGCCTCAAATGTTTTAAAAGACACATGAAATGGCTTAAAATCACCCTTAAATCCCTCAAATGCAGCTAAAATCCACCCTGAAAGTACCTGCTTTGGCCTAAAATCACCTTAATGGCTTGGTTTGACCTAAAATTGCCCAAAGAAGCAAAAAAAAACTACTTAAATGGACCCTAAATCACAAAAAAGGGACCTAAAATCATGCACACAAGATTAAGATTCACCCATATGGACCTAAAATCACCCAAAGGGATCTGAAATCCCCCTAAACCCCACCAGATTCAGCCTCAAATCAGCCACAGGGGCTGAAAATCCACCCAAAAAGGCTCGGGATCCCCGCAAGGGATCTGAAGCCCACCCTGAACCTGCCCGGTTCGGCCCAAAATCCCCAAAGGGGCCGAGCCCGGGATCGGCTCCGGGGTCACTCCGGGACCTCCGCGTCCGCTCCGGGCAGTTTTGGCCGCGGCCCCGGACGGGCCTGGGCGGGACCGGGAGGGACCAGGGAGGGCTCGGGAGGGGTTTGGGCATCTGGGGCTTTTTTGGGCTTTTGGGAATTGTGTTGGGAGTTTACAGGGAATTGTTGGGGTTTTTGGGGAGAATTATTGGGTTTGGAGGCAGTTGGGGAATTTTGGGGAGTTTGGATTTTGAGGGGTTTTATTGGTGCTTTGAGTGAGAAGTTTTTTTCCTGGGGGTATTTGGGGGTTAATTGATTTTTTTTGTGTTTTCTTTTGAATTTTGGAAGGTTTTACTGGGATTTTGTGGGGATTTTGTGGGATCCTCTGGAATTATTTCTGGGTTTTATTGGGATTTTTAGGGGATTTGGAGGCATTTTATTGGAATTGTTGGGGCATTTAGTGGGATTCTTTGGGGATTTGGGTTTTTTAGTTATTTTAGTGGGGATTTGGGGGGGCTTGTGGGTTTTTTTGGGTGTTGCCAAGATTTCTTTGGGTCTCGTGAGGATTTTGTGGGGCTTGTTGTGGTTTTGGAGACATTTTTGGGGGGATTTGTGGGGTTTAATTGGGATTTTGTGAGCTTTTTTTGGGATTCGAGGGTATTCTAATGGGAATTTGTGAAATTTAATTGCGATTTCATGGGGTTTATTGGGACTTTCAGGGGTTTAAACCAGATGTTGGTGCCTCTCAGCCCTTCCCCACACCCTGGGACAACTCCAAAGCCCCCCAAAATTCCACTAAAACCCCCCAAAATCCCCCAAAAATCCCAATTAAAAACTCCTAAACACCAAAGAATCCCACAAAATCCCAGTGGAACCCACCAAAATTAAAAAAAAAAAAAACCTCCCAAAAATTTCAATAAACCCCCCAAAAAATAACCACCCCAAAACCCTAAAAAATCCCCAAAATCCAAAATCCTCAAAACCCACAAAACCCCCATAACCCCACAAACCCAGTAATTCTCTCCAAAATCCAATAATTCCCCCTAATCTCCCAACAAAATCCCCCAAAGCCCATAAATGCCGCCAAAATCCCCCCAAAATCCCCCCAGAGCGCCCCAGACTCACCGGGGGGCGTCCTGGATCAGGGGGCACCGGCCGGTGGAACAGAAGCCGCTTCAGGGGGCCCGCGGAGCTTTTTGGGGAGGGGGCACCATGGGAGACCCCCCAAAAACGGGGGAGGGGAACCCCTGTGGTACCCCCTCCCCCGAATGCCCCCTCCCCCGGTTCAGGAATAGCCAAACTCAAGAAAATGTAAACCAGGCTTGACTTTCCAGAAATTATTTTTGGCCGGGTTTAGCTGCATCCTCCAGGCTCAGGATCACCGGTGTATTTGCAGGTTTTGCTCTGCATCATCAGCCTGCCCAGACTCTGCTCGGTGTTTCACAAATGGAGAAGACAATGGATAATGTGCCAAGCTTCCTTGCAAACAGCAACACCTGCATCAGCATGACAGAAAAGAAGGGAAAAAAAAAAAAAAAAGAAAATAATCAGCGGTTAGAACAGAGCCAGTGTCCCACCATCTTCCCCTCCACTGTTATTATAGAGGCAAACCTGGGCCTAAAGCTTCCACCTCTCAGTTCCTGATGCTGTTTGACTTCAGCCTTGACTCCCCCTGATCTACCTGACTGCCGTCCAAGTGGGGCTGGGGATGCTCAGCCTGGAAAGAGGAGACACTGGGGAGGCCTCCGTGCAGCTCTGCAGGACTGGAAGGGTCCCACAGGAAAGACGGGGACAGTGTTCAGCCGGGCCCGTGGCAACAGGACAAGGGGGGATGGCTTTCAACTGCAGGAGGCTGATTGAAGTTGGATCTGAGGGAGCTGCTCTTTTACACGGAGGCTGCTGAGGCACTGGCCCAGGCTGTGGATGCCCCATCCTTGGCAACAGGGCTGTGAGCAGCATGGGCTGGGGAAGATTGCTCAGCTTGGATCAAGATGCTCTTTAGATCCACTGTGATGTCACAGATGTGATGTTCCAGCAGGAACTTCCAGCGTCCAGCAAAGAGCACAACACAACCACTGGCCCTTGTGTCAGTCCACCCTGTGCCAGCCCTCGTGCCAGCTCACCCTTCACCATGCTCCCTGTCACTCTTCTCGTCACCTGCGCCCTGATACTCCCATCAGTCCTGAAAGCTCTCTGTTGCCTGGATTTTGTCATCCGTCCCTGCAGGATGCTCACATTTGTCCTGAGGAAGGTACAGTGCCATTCCATGGAGGTGGACACCCCCCAGCTGCCCGGCTGGGCTGGAGTTCTGAGGGGATGGGGTGGGACAGGGACCCCACTCTGAGGTGTTGCTACCTCTGCAGGCTGTCACCGAGAGAGAGGACGAGATGGAGGTGGACATGCAGGCTGATAGAGAGGAGGACATGGAAGTGGATGGAGAAGAGAGTGGAGAGGAAGAGATGGAGGTGGACATGCAGATGGATACAGAGGAGGAGATGGAAGTGGATGGAGAAGAGACTGGAGAGGAAGAGATGGAGGTGGACATGCAGATGGATACAGAGGAGGAGATGGAAGTGGATGGAGAAGAGACTGGTGAAGAAGAGATGGAGGTAGATGTGGAAGAGGAGATGGACGTGGAAATGGAAGAGTACCTTGAGGACATGGACATTGATGAGAAAGATGAGGAAGAGGCCATGATCTTGGGATGAAGAGCAACACCAGCAGCAGGACAGGCATGTGGTCCCCACAGGCAGAGCGGGTCCCCTGCTGCCAGGCTGGGACTGGGCTGGGTGGTCCCTGCTCAGGGATGTGGGACCCGGTGCATTGGGTTCTGGTGGCCATCCCCAGCCTGTGCTGCGCTTGCTGGGCCAGCCTGGGGGCACATGGAAGAGCCCTCTCTGCCTGATTGGAGCGACTGTGCCTCTTGCTTTTCCTCAAGGACCGATGGAGATCCCAGACAGAGATGCCACCCTTTTTGTACATACGTTGTAGAGTTTGTTGTTGTCTTTAGGCTATAGGTTTTAGGGCTTCTTTTTGTCTTCTGTAAATACGTTTCATAGACTTTTGTTAGATATGTTCTTGGGTATATATATTCCATAGATAGTTGTTGTTACAAATATTCTTACAATGTAAGTGTGTTCTGAGTTTTCTTTGCTGTTTTTCTGAAAATAAACAAGCTTTATTTTTCACACCCCAGTTCTCTTTCCATTTGCTTCAGGCACAGGTAGCATTTGCAAAGTTGTGGTTTCCGCTTGCTCCAGGTTCCCAGGGCTGGAGGTCAGTAGGGGCGCTGGCACAGCCACAACCTTTTGTTTGGGGGCAATATTGGGAAGGGGGTGGGAGAGGGGGCACAGGGGGAGGTGGGACCCACTGAGGCTCCCCCAGGTCACCCCAGGACCCCCAGGCCCCGTCCCAGCCCCCCCAGTTCCCTCCACAGCCCCGGCTGAGGGGGGCTCAGCCCAGGAGCCGCCGTCGTTCGGGGCTCCCCCGAGGGCAGCCGCCAACGGGAGAGCTCCCGGCTCGGAGAGACCCCAGCAGAGGAGGGGATCTTGTCCCCCCTCGAGGGCCCTGAAGGGTCTTCAGGCCCCTCTGAAGAGGAGTTTTTCTCTTTTTAGGGATGTTTGGGGGGACCTCACCCCTCCAAGGGTGTTTTTTCCTCCCCATTTTCAGGTGTTTGTGGGGCCACAGCCCCACAAGCCCCTTTTCAGGGGTGATCATGACAGCTTTAGGTGACATTTTTCCTGGGGACTCACTCCAAGCCGCTGTAGGGGATGTTTTGCCCCCCAGGGTGGATTTTTGGGGTTTAAGGGCCCCCGCTCTGGTCGGGTCCCACTCTAACTCCCCTGAAGAGGCCAACACCACTCCTGCTGATTCCGGCAGCGGAGCCCTAGGAGGGTTGTAAGAGTTGAAATTTTTAAATTTCATTTTTATTCTATTTTATTTAAATTAAAATTTATTGATTTTTAGTTTTATTATAACTCGTTGAGAGGACAGCAAGGACATTCAAGGGCAGGAACATTTTTTCCTGGCTGGTGACTGGAATTTCAGACCCTGGCAGTGTGTGCAGAACCACACAGACTGGGATCAAACATGGGCTGGGATCACCTGGACTGAGATCCTATGGACTGGGACCATATGGAATGGGACCATAGGGATCAGGACGGTACACACTGGGATAAACTGGGTTGAGATTATATGGACTGGGACCACATGGACTGGGATTGCACAGACTGGGATCCCATGGACTGGGAAAAAGCATTGGCTACCATTGGCTACCATCCACATATAAAGGTGGCCACCTCAAGTTGTCTTGATCCTTTTTGGGTGTCCCATCCCCCTCTTTCCCCCGCCTTCCCCATCGTTCCCCCAATCCCCGCTCCCCTCTCCCGTGTTTGGTTTTGGGGGTTCCAGGCCCCTCCCCGCTCCGTGGGGGGGTCCCGATCCCTCTTTGGTTTAATTTGGGGCCCCCAACCCCTTCTCACCGCGACCCCCGCGGCCGGGGGGGCTCTCAGCACCACCAGTGCCACCAGTCCGGCCCCAGCTGCCCCCGCACGCCCCATCCCCATCCCCGGGGTCACCTCCCCCCTCCCCAAATTCCGCTCCCGGGGAGCGCTGGGCGCTGCGGGTCCGCCTGGCGACTGAGGAGTCATCGAGAACAAGCGCTCTGATTGGCTAGAAATGGCCCCGAGCAGTCTCTGATTGGCTAGCGCATTGAGAAGCGTTTTGATCTGCCTGGCAACCGATGAGCAGCGCTATCGCAGGCGCTGATTGCCTGAAAATCGCCGGCCCGGCAACTGAGTTGTCAGCAGCGCCGCGCGCTCTGATTGGCCAGGAGCTGTTTTGGGGTGGGGACGGGGGGAACTGGGGACCCCCAGGAGCCCCCCGGCTTTGGGGGTTTCCATCCCCCCTCGGCCCTCGGGGCGGCCCTGGGGCCACCCCAACACCCCCAAAGTGGGGAGGGTCCCCGGAGCCGTTTGGATCCCCCAAAAATGGGCTGGAAGCGGCAGGAGCCGCCCCAAAAAGGATTGAAGGGTCCGGTCCGGGAATGGGGGAGGCTCCGGGGATGGCTCCGATCCGGATCGGGGCGGGCTGGGATTGAGGGAGGGTCCGTTCAGCGACTGGGCAGGGGTCTGGGACTGGGTCAGGGGCTGGCATTGGGGAGGGTTTGGGAATTGGGGAGGGGTCTGGGATTGAGGGGATTGCTCCATCCCGGGATTGGGGCAGGGTCGCTCCCTGGGGGAGGGGTCCATTATTGGGCCAGGGCCTCTCCCCTTCCCGAGCCCAATCCCGTTCCTGATCCTGTTCCCGATCCCAATCCCATTCCCATTTCTGTTCCCGTTCCCGATCTCATTCCCGACCCCGATCCCACTCCCATTCCCGATCCCGATCCTGTTCCCAGTCCCGGTCCCGCCGCTGTTTCCAGGAAATGGCTCTGCTCTCAACCCCGACCCCAAACCCAGCGGGTCAAACACCCCAGATCCTGGGGTCAACTCCCCCCGACCCCAAATCCTGGGCGTTCAAACACTGGGGGGGTCAAACACCCTCAAACCCAAACTCTGGGATGTCAAGCCCTACCCCCCTCCCCAGCCCCGAACCCCAAATTTTAGGATCAAACCCTCCAAATCCCAGATCCTGGGGTGTCAAACACTCCCCAATTCCCAAACGATGGGGTTAAATACCCCTGATTTTGCTGATGCAAAAAAATGTCTCAGAAATTCAGCCAGCTTGTTCACCTTTTTTGTCAACTTCTTTTCAGGGTTGGACGACCTGGTTGCGACAGCGGAACCCTTCTAAAAGACGGATGCTAAGAGACATAACCGGTGCTGTGGGAACAGGATTGGGAATTCTAAATAGCATTGATTCAGAAGTATTAATGAACACATTGGCTGCCACCACTAGATTTGACCAAATTCCAACAACCACTGCAGTCGTCCTTCTTGGCCTTGGGAAGACATCAGTGCTTGCTATCAAACATATTACCAAGTTGGGAGGAAGCAAGCGTAAATGATCACAAATTGGTAATTGATGCACTCGGTGCCACACAAAAGAACGTTTCTTTAGCTCTCAGCTGTATCCAGGCTCAATTAGGGATGCAGTCGGTTGCTGCCTCGATTATAAGAGAAGGTGAAGAAGGCACTTTTCCTACTGAGATTCGGAAAATAGTTTGGGACAGTGCCGCTGATTTTGAAAAGGAATTCCAATCCCGGTGGAACCTAGTGAACTTTACCTATGACCCCATCACAAACATAGCCACAGCTTTGGTGTTAACCGTACGTGATGCCTCAAGTGCATTTGGTATTCCCCATCATTGCACTAGGACTGGGACACATATGGAGCCACTGGGAATGTGCTGGGGGCTACTGGGACCACGCTGGGGGCAACTGGGGACAAGGGTGAGTGACTGGGGCCCTGCTGGGAGAGACTGGGATCATACTGGACTCATACTGGGATCTTACTGGGAGTGACTGGGACTATTCTGGGGGCAAGTGGGAGAACTGGGAACACACGGGATGAAAGTGGGAACAATGGGAACAGTGCTGGGGGCAAATTGTATCATAATGGGGAGTGACTGGCAGCAACTGGGCTCCTGCTGGGAGCAGCACCTGGCGGCCCCGGGAGCCCCGCACCCCTTTCCCGGCCATGCCGCCCCTCCAGCCCCAGCACCCCCCATTGCCGGGGTGCCGGCACTGCCAGGGGTCCCCCCCTCTCGGGTTCCCCGCTGGGGCTTCTGGGGCTCTCCTCTCTCGGGGCTCCCGCTCAGGGCAGCCGCGGCTCTCCCGGGGCTCCCCAAAACCGGTGTCCCCCCGACGGGGCTCTGCCGCCACCCACACTGGGATCCCCCAAAAACACCTCTCGGGGACCCCCCCGATGTCCCCCCGAGGGCCAGCTGCGGCTCGGCTTTGGAGCCCTGCCAGCTCCAAACATCCCTCCCAAAGAACCCGAACCCAGGCACCCCCCAGGATATTTGGGCCGAGCTCCCCCTCCCTGGGCACCTGCGGGATGGGGGCGATGCTCCCGGGATGCTGCGAGCTCAGGCAGCGCCAGGGCCATGCGATTCCTTCTCTCCTCTCCTCCGGCTGCTCCCTGCTGCCGCTGCGCCTCTTCCTCCCTCCCTCCTCCTCCTCCCCCGCTCCGGGATCCTGAACCGTGAGGGGAAAGGAGCGAGGAAAGGGCAGAACCGTGAGGGGAAAGGAGCGAGGAAAGGGCGGAACCGTGAGGGGAAAGGAGCGGGGCCAAGGGGACGCGCTGTCCTAAAAAAGCCCGGTTTTTTAGGGCAAAATCACCCAAAAGGGCATCAAATGCAGCCTACATCCACATGGTTCGGCCTGACACCAACCAAATGGGATTAAAAGTATCCAGAGGGCTCTAAAATCCAACCCAAGGGGCTTAAAACTGCCCCAAGTGTTTTATAGCCCTCAAGAAATGGCTTAAGATCACCCATAAATCTTTCAAATGTGACTAAAATCCACCCTGAAAGTTTTCTGTCCAGCCTAAAATCATCCAAAGGTATCTAAAATCACCAAAATGTCCCTGACACCAACACAAGAAGACCTAAAACCACCCTAAAAAGGCTTGGTTCAACCTAAAATTGCCCAAAGCAGCAAAAAACCCTACTTAAATGCACCCAAAATACACAAAAAAGGGACCTAAAATCACCCACACAGGATTAGGATTCACCCATATGGGCCCAGTTTTTCCTAAACTCACCCAAATGGGCCCCAGCCCCACCCCCATGGGCCTAAAATCATCCAAAGGGGTCTGAAATCCCCCCTAAACCCCACCAGATTCGGCCTCAAATCAGCCACAGGGGCTGAAAATCCACCCAAAAAGGCTCGGGATCCCCGCAAGGGATCTGAAGCCCACCCTAAACCTGCCCGCTTCGGCCCAAAATCCCCCAAAGGGGCCGAGCCCGAGGCCGAGCCCGGGATCGGCTCCGGGGTGGCTCCGGGACCTCCGCGTCCGCTCCGGGCAGTTTTGGCCGCGGCCCCGGACGGGCCTGGGCGGGACCTGGAGGGACCAGGGAGGGCTCGGGAGGGGTTTGGGCATCTGGGGCTTTTTTGGGCTTTTGGGAATTGTGTTGGGAGTTTACAGGGAATTGTTGGGGGTTTTGGGGAGAATTTTTGGGTGTGGGGGTGTTTGGGAATTTTGGGAGTTTGGATTTTGAGGGGTTTTATTGGTGCTTTGAGTGGGAAGTTTTTTTCCTGGGGGTATTTGGAGGTTAATTGATTTTTTTTGTGTTTTCTTTTGGATTTTGGAAGGTTTTACTGGGATTTTGTGGGGATTTTGTGGGATCCTCTGGAATTATTTCTGGGTTTTATTGGGATTTTTAGGGGATTTGGAGGCATTTTATTGGAATTGTTGGGGCATTTAGTGGGATTCTTTGGGGATTTGGGTTTTTCAGTTATTTTAGTGGGGATTTGGGGGGGCTTGTGGGTTTTTTTGGGTGTTGCCAAGATTTCTTTGGGTCTCGTGAGGATTTTGTGGGGCTTGTTGTGGTTTTGGAGACATTTTTGGGGGGATTTGTGGGGTTTAATTGGGATTTTTTTGGGATTCGAGGGTATTCTAATGGGAATTTGTGAAATTTAATTGCGATTTCATGGGGTTTATTGGGACTTTCAGGGGTTTAAACCAGATGTTGGTGCCTCTCAGCCCTTCCCCACACCCTGGGACAACTCCAAAGCCCCCCAAAATTCCACTAAAACCCCCCAAAATCCCCCAAAAATCCCAATTAAAAACTCCTAAACACCAAAGAATCCCACAAAATCCCAGTGGAACCCACCAAAATTAAAAAAAAAAAAACCTCCCAAAAATTTCAATAAACCCCCCAAAAAATAACCACCCCAAAACCCTAAAAAATCCCCAAAATCCAAAATCCTCAAATCCCACAAAACCCCCATAACCCCACAAACCCAGTAATTCTCTCCAAAATCCAATAATTCCCCCTAATCTCCCAACAAAATCCCCCAAAGCCCATAAATGCCGCCAAAATTCCCCCAAAATCCCCCCAGAGCGCCCCAGACTCACCGGGGGCAGTCCTGGATCAGGGGGCACCGGCCGGTGGAACAGAAGCCGCTTCAGGGGGCCCGCGGAGCTTTTTGGGGAGGGGGCACCATGGGAGACCCCCCAAAAACGGGGGAGGGGAACCCCTGTGGTACCCCCTCCCCCGAATGCCCCCTCCCCCGGTTCAGGAATAGCCAAACTCAAGAAAATGTAAACCAGGCTTGACTTTCCAGAAATTATTTTTGGCCGGGTTTAGCTGCATCCTCCAGGCTCAGGATCACCGGTGTATTTGCAGGTTTTGCTCTGCATCATCAGCCTGCCCAGACTCTGCTCGGTGTTCCACAAATGGAGAAGACAATGGATAATGTGCCAAGCTTCCTTGCAAACAGCAGCACCTACATCAGCATGACAGAAATAAAGGAAAAAAAAAAAAAAAAAGAAAATAATCAGCGGTTAGAACAGAGCCAGTGTCCCACCATCTTCCCCTCCACTGTTATTATAGAGGCAAACCTGGGCCTAAAGCTTCCACCTCTCAGTTCCTGATGCTGTTTGACTTCAGCCTTGACTCCCCCTGATCTACCTGACTGCCGTCCAAGTGGGGCTGGGGATGCTCAGCCTGGAAAGAGGAGACACTGGGGAGGCCTCCGTGCAGCTCTGCAGGACTGGAAGGGTCCCACAGGAAAGACGGGGACAGTGTTCAGCCGGGCCCGTGGCAACAGGACAAGGGGGGATGGCTTTCAACTGCAGGAGGCTGATTGAAGTTGGATCTGAGGGAGCTGCTCTTTTACACGGAGGCTGCTGAGGCACTGGCCCAGGCTGTGGATGCCCCATCCTTGGCAACAGGGCTGTGAGCAGCATGGGCTGGGGAAGATTGCTCAGCTCGGAACAAGATGCTCTTTAGATCCACTGTGATGTCACAGATGTGATGTTCCAGCAGGAACTTCCAGCGTCCAGCAAAGAGCACAACACAACCACTGGCCCTTGTGTCAGCCCACCCTGTGCCAGCCCTCGTGCCAGCTCACCCTTCACCATGTTCCCTGTCACTCTTCTCGTCACCTGCGCCCTGATGTTCCCATCAGTCCTGAAAGCTCTCTGTTGCCTGGATTTTGTCATCCGTCCCTGCAGGATGCTCACATTTGTCCTGAGGAAGGTACAGTGCCATTCCATGGAGGTGGACACCCCCCAGCTGCCCGGCTGGGCTGGAGTTCTGTGGGGATGGGGTGGGACAGGGACCCCACTCTGAGGTGTTGCTACCTCTGCAGGCTGTCACCGAGAGAGAGGACGAGATGGAGGTGAACATGCAGGCTGATAGAGAGGAGGACATGGAAGTGGATGGAGAAGAGAGTGGAGACAATGCGATGGAGGTGGACATGGAGATTGATACAGAGGAGAAGATGGAAGTGGATGGAGAAGAGAGTGGAGAGGAAGAGATGGAGGTGCACATGCAGGCTGATACAGAGGAGGAGATGGAAGTGGATGGGGAAGAGACTGGAGAGGAAGAGATGGAGGTAGATGTGGAAGAGGAGATGGACGTGGAAATGGAAGAGTACCTTGAGGACATGGACATTGATGAGAAAGATGAGGAAGAGGCCATGATCTTGGGATGAAGAGCAATACCAGCAGCAGGACAGGCATGTGGTCCCCACAGGCAGAGCGGGTCCCCTGCTGCCAGGCTGGGACTGGGCTGGGTGGTCCCTGCTCAGGGATGTGGGACCCGGTGCATTGGGTTCTGGTGGCCATCCCCAGCCTGTGCTGCGCTTGCTGGGCCAGCCTGGGGGCACATGGAAGAGCCCTCTCTGCCTGATTGGAGTGACTGTGCCTCTTGCTTTTCCTCAAGGATGATGGAGATCCCGGACAGAGATGCCACCCTTTTGTACATACGTTGTAGAGTTTGTTGTTGTCTTTAGGCTATAGGTTATAGGGCTTCTTTTTGTCTTCTGTAAATACATTTAATAGACTTTTGTTAGATATGTTCTTAGGTATATACGTTCCATAGATAGTTGTTGTTACAAATACTCTTACAATGTAAATGTGTTCTGTATTTTCATTGCTGTTTTTCTGAAAATAAAGAAGCTTTATTTTTCACACCCCAGTTCTCTTTCCATTTACTTCAGGCACAGGTAGCATTTGCAAAGTTGTGGTTTCCGCTTGCTCCAGGTTCCCAGGGCTGGAGGTCGGTGGGGAGCTGGCACAGCCACAACCATGTGCTGCTACCCAAACCAGGGTAAGCTGGACCACATGGTGTCGCTTAACGAGGTTTCTAGAGCAGCACACAAAAATTAGGTTCCTCAAGAACTGTTATTCCCTTTTCCTCTCGACGCCCTTGTGCTGCAGGTTGGGCACCAAAATCTGTCTTGGTTTGAAAAGACAGGTGTCGGCTAAGGAAGGCAGGAGACTTCCTGGAAATGGAAAATGTAAACGCCCTCCCTCCAATTTATTATAATTTTGAAATCAAAAGTCTGTCAGGCAAAGATATGGGAATACGAATAACAGTTCTTTACTAGGAAAATTCAAAAGATAACTGCAATAATACAAACAAACAAAAAAAACCAAACTGCTGACAGAGTCAGAACACGATCTTACACCCTGTGGGTCAGGGTGTTGGGAGCAGCACCCCCAAACCCAGCTGGGAGAGCGTAGGTTTGGGGGGAACAATGGGAAGGGGGTGGGAGAGGGGGCACAGGGGGAGGTGGGACCCACTGAGGCTCCCCCAGGTCACCCCAGGACCCCCAGGCCCCGTCCCAGCCCCCTCAGTTCCCTCCACAGCCCCGGCTGAGGGGGGCTCAGCCCAGGAGCCGCCGTCGTTCGGGGCTCCCCCGAGGGCAGCCGCCAACGGGAGAGCTCCCGGCTCGGAGAGGCCCCAGCAGAGGAGGGGATCTTGTCCCTCCTCGAGGGCCCTGAAGGGTCTTCAGGCCCCTCTGAAGAGGAGTTTTTCTATTTTTAGGGATGTCTGGGGGGACCTCACCCCTCCAAGGGTGTTTTTTCCTCCCCATTTTCAGGTGTTTGTGGGGCCACAGCCCCACAAGCCCCTTTTCAGGGGTGATCATGACAGCTTTAAGTGACATTTTTCTGGGGGACTCACTCCAAGCCGCTGTAGGGGATGTTTTGCCCCCCAGGGTGGATTTTTGGGGTTTAAGGGCCCCCGCTCTGGTCGGGTCCCACGCTAACTCCCCTGAAGAGGCCAACACCACTCCTGCTGATTCTGGCAGCGGAGCCTGGGGAGGGTTGAGAGTCCTGGGAGGATTTAGGGGTACCTGGGAGGGTTTGGGGGTCCCAGGAGGGTTTGGGAGTCCCGAGAGGATCTGGGGGTACCTGGGTGATGCCGATGATGGTGATGGGGACCCCGTGCTGGGTATAAACTTTGGTGAAGAATTCCTGGGGCGGTTTTGTCTATCCCCAGGGTTTTTGGGGTCCCGGTGGATTTTTGGGGGGCTCCTAGGGGGGTTTTCAGGATTCCCGAGCAGGGGGGGATTGGGCAATCCCAGGGAGAAACCAAGGCTGGTTTGGGGTACCTGTCGGTGACGGAGATGGGGACCCCCTGCAAGTTATGAACCTTCTCAGGAGGGTCTGGGGCATGCTGGGAGGTCTTGTGGGAATTTTGATGTCCTGGGAGGATTTGGGGGAGTCTGTGTGGGGTTTTTGCAGTCTTGGGGAGTTTTTGGAGGGGCCAGGGATGGTTTTGGGGTCCCGGGGAGGTCGGGGTGTCACTGGGCGTTTGGGGGTTCTCGGGAGGGTTTGGGGCTTCCTGGGCAATGCCGGTGACAGAGCTGGGACCCCGTGCCGGGTATGAACCTTCTCACTGCACACGGGCAGCGTCAACGTGTCCAGGGAGATCCTGGCGGACCCGGGGTCACCCCAAAACCCAGGGGACCCCAAATGCTCAGGGACCCCCCCCAAACTCCCCTCACCGCTGAATCTGCTGCAGGCAGGGGGGCACCAGCACTCGGCCCCCACCCCCACCATCACAGGCGGCTGTGGAAGAAATCTGGGGGTGCACGGACAGGTCGGGGGGACCCCCAAAGTCCTGGGAAAGGGGGAACACAGGGGAACTCCCAGGAATCCCCACTGGGGGGCTAAGGGGAGATCCAGGAGGAGTTTGGGTGAGCTTAATTGTGTCACTATCGTCAGCAAACAGGACTCCAAGGGTCCCCGGTGTCCCCATTCCCAGCAAAAGGTGGGAAAACCCAGGCTGGCTGGGAATAGGGGTCCCGGATGTCCTCGGTGTTGAGGAAAGGAGGGGCTGGGCACTAGGAAAGGCAGGAATAGGGGTCCAGGGGGTCTCTGGGTGAAGGAAAGGGGGCTCTGGGGGTTGGGAGAGGCGGCATGGCCGGGAAAGGGGTGCGGGGGTTGCCGGTGCCAGATAAGGGGGTGCGGGTTGGAATCCAGGCCGGGAATGGGGGTGTGGGGGGATGGCGGCGCCCGGGAATGGGGGTTCAGGGGCCCCTCAGTGCTCCGGAATGGGCGACCAAAGAGTCCCGGTGCCGGGGGTCCCCCGCACCTCTCGCTGTCCCCTCGGGGCCCCAGGAGCGCCCCCAGCCCCAGCGCTGGAGCCATCGCGCTGCTCCTCCTCACTCCCAGTACGATCCCAGTATGATCCCAGTAGAACTCGGTCACCCAGGAGCCGCTCCCAGTATGATCCCAGGACAGCCCAGGCACTGCCACTCCTGGCATCCCCCCCAGCCCTCTCTGCGTTCCGACCTGTCCCGGCTCCATCCCCGCCCCTCCCGCGGCTGCGGGGGCTTCGGGAACGGGGGAGGAGGAGGAGGAGGGAGGGAGGAAGAGGCGCAGCGGCAGCAGGGAGCAGCCGGAGGAGAGGAGAGAAGGAATCGCGTGGCCCTGGCGCTGCCTGAGCTCGCAGCACCCCGGGAGCATCGCCCCCATCCCGCAGGTGCCCGGGGAGGGGGAGCTCGGCCCAAATATCCTGGGGGGTGCCTGGGTTCGGGTTCTTTGGGAGGGATGTTTGGAGCTGGCAGAGCTCCAAAGCCAAGCTGCAGCTGGCCCTCGGGGGGACATAGGGGGGTCCCCGAGAGGTGTTTTTGGGAGGTCCCGGTGGGCGGTGAGGGCAGATGAGCCCCGGCGGGGGGAGACCGGTTTTGGGGAGCCCCGGGAGAGCCGCGGCTGCCCTGAGCGGGAGCCCCGAGAGAGGAGAGCCCCAGAAGCCCCAGCGGGGACCCCGAGAGGGGGGGACCCCTGGCAGTGCCGGCACCCCGGCAATGGGGGGTGCTGGGGCTGGAGGGGCGGCATGGCCGGGAAAGGGGTGCGGGGCTCCCGGGGCCGCCAGGGGCTGCTCCCAGCAGGAGCCCAGTTGCTGCCAGTCACTCCCCATTATGATACAATTTGCCCCCAGCACAGTCCCCGTTGCTACCACTTTCATCCAGTGTGTTCCCAGTTGCTCCCAGTCACACCCAGTATGGGGGATGATGTGCCTGGTGTGTTCCCAGTCAGTCTCAGACACTCCCAGTATTAGTCCAGTCCTTCCCAGTATGGTCCAGAGATGAGCCCAGTGTGCTCCCAGTCACTGCCAGTATGAACCAGTTGTGCCCCACATGGTTCCAGTTGCTCCCTTTCACCCTCACTTTTGTTCCAGTCACTCCCAGTCTCTCTCAGTGTTCCTTCCAGCATACTCCCAGTCACTCCCAGTTCCTTCCAGCATGATCCCATTTGTTCACAACCACTCCCAGTCAGCCTCAGTGTAGTTGCACTCACTGCCAGTATGATCCCTGTCACCTCCAGCATGATCCCAGTATAAGCCCAGTTGTTTCCAGTCATTCCTAGCACACACCCAGTGACTCCCAGTTCCTCCCAGTTGCTCATAGCATGATCCCAGTTGCTCACAGTTGCTCCCAGTCAAACTCAGAATGATCCCAGTCACTCCCAGTGTATCCTATTTGCCCCCAGCATGGTCTCAATTGCCCGCTGCAGGCTCCTACTCTGTCCCAGTGTGATCCCAGTATGATCCCAATATGATCCCAGTCTCCCTCAGTGTGACCGTAGTCTGCCCCAGCATGGGCCCAGCTGCTCCCAGTACGATCCCAGTATGACCCCAGTATAAAAAAGTCACTCCCAGTGCTGCCATTCCTGGGATCCCCCAGCCCTCTCTGCGTTCCCCCCTCCCGGATCTCTCAAGAGGAGCCCCAAGGGCTGGCAGTCCCCTGGCAGGGTCCCCAGCAAGGCCCAGTTTGGATGTGCAGCCCCCAGTTTCCCCAGTTTGCCTCTCCTTTTGCCCGGGCCGGGTTCCCCTTGCCCCCAGCAGGTGGGAGCAGCCGAGAGCCCCGCGTTGTCCATCCTGACCTGTCCCGGCTCCATCCCCGCTCCTGCCGCGGGCTGCCAGGGCTGCGGGAATGGGGCACCGCGGGTGTCACTGCTCCTCGGGGAGGAGGAGGAGGGAGGGAAGAGGAGGGATGGAGAAGGAGAGCCAGGAGGGATGGAAGTAGGAGAAGGAGGTGGGCTCAGGGAGGAGGAGGAGGGATGGAAGAGGAGGAGCTGGAAGGAGAGGAAGAGGAGGGACTAAGCAGTATCCGGGAAAGAAAAAGGAAGCATGAGGTGGAGCCCTCCCTGAATTCGCAGCCCCGCTGGGACCATCAGCCCCCATCCCATGGGTGACCAGGGATGGAGAGCTCGGCCCAGATATATCCTGGGGGGGGTCCCTGGGTTGGGTTTTTGGGGGGGATGTTTGGAGAATGAAGAACTGCAAAGCTGAGTGGAAAAGGCCCCTTGGGGGGACACTGGGGGGTCCCAGTGGCAGCTGCCAGCAGAGGCAGCCTGGAGGAGCAGAGCCCTGTGTCCCCCAGGAGCCCAAAGTGGGGAGCCCAGAGAGGGGGGAGAGCCGTCATTGGCGGGACCCTCAACAGCCTGGAGAGGGGCAGGGGGGACTCCTTGGAGCCCCTGAACCCCAAAGCAGAGAAGGAGGGGAGAAGGGACCCCGGGAGCCCAAAAAGCCCGGGCATCCTGTGCCAGGAATGTGGACAGAGCTTCAGCCAGAGCTCGGAGCTGGTGGGCCATGAGCAGGTTCACCATGGGGAGAAGCCCTACAAGTGCTTGGATTGTGGGAAGAGCTTCACGCAGAGCTCCCACCTGATCCAGCACCAGATGATCCACACCGGGGAATGGCCCTACGAGTGTGGGGAGTGTGGGAAGAGCTTCAGCTGCAGCTCTGCCCTCGTCACCCACCAACGCATGCACACTGGGGAGAGGCTCTACGAGTGTCCCGAGTGTCAGAAGAGGTTTCAGACCAGCTGCAGCCTCCTTAGGCACCAGCGGATTCACATGGAGGAGAGGCCCTTCCGCTGCCCCGACTGCGGGAAGGGCTTCAAGCACAACTCCACCCTCGTCACCCACTGGCGCATCCACACCTGGGAGAGGCCCTACGAGTGTGGGGAATGTGGGATGAGCTTCAGCCAGAGGTCCCCCTTGATCAGCCACCAGAGGATCCACACTGGGGAAAGACCATACAAGTGTGGGGAATGTGGGATGACCTTCAGCCAAAAGTCCCACCTCGTCACCCACCGGAGCATCCACACTGGGGAGAGGCCCTACGAGTGTCCCCAGTGTGGGAAGAGCTTCTCCAGGAGCTCTAACTTGACCCAACACCAACAGAGGCATCGGTAGGGGAAGCCCTGCAAATGCCTCAGCTGTGGGAAGAGCTTTGTGCCCTGCTCCAACTCCATCCCCCATGGGAGGACCCACTTTGGTCAGAGCCCTGGTGACCCACATTCCCAGTGATCCCTGCTGAGAAGACACCTGGAAGGTGGTCTCCACATCCTCCTGGATCCCCATAGGCACCTGGATGAATACAGGGGCAGGAACATCCATCAGGACTCTGATCTGAACTGGAAATTCATTGGGAGGAAGCGATTTGTTGACTTTACACCCCAAAAAAATCTCACCCGCTCCTTACAGTTATTTCTTCTGGTGGCATCAAGCAGTGCTGCATGATCTTGGAGGTCTTTTCCATTTCAATAATTTCTTTCCTCACCCTGCCTAGACAACCAAAACTGGGGTGAAAATAAAGAAATTGAGCAAAGAGATCTAAAGCTGCACCATTTACCAGGATTTGGGGGTGAATTTGGGGTTGGTTCAATAGAATATTTGGGAGGATTTGGGTGTTCTGAAGCTATCAAAGGCAGGGGACATGTCCACAATCTCATAGGTGTGCCGGCAAAAGGTGTCCACCTGAGCCTGCCTGTTCTCCAAGAATTCTAATTGTCTGTCCCAGTGCCTGGCCTGGCTCTCCCTATCCGGGATGTTCCCCCAAAGTGCCCAAATCACTGCTGAAATGCCCAAGCTGATCCTGGCTGTAAATGTTCCTGTCCACCAACCTCTCCTGGTCAGTGCCATGGGAGGTGGGCGTTTAGGGGCTCCTGGGGGGACTGGGAAGGGCTTCTGTCAATCCTGTGGGCATTTGTGGTGCCGGGAGGGGGCTTGGAAGGGTCTATGAGGGAGATTTGGGTCCCTGACAGGGCTGTGTGTCTTGCAGAGAATTTGGGTGGGTCCTGGGGGAGATGGAAACGGGTTTTGGTGGTTCTTGGGGTCATTTATCTTGCAGGGAGTAGTTGGTGGTGGGGGGTCCTGGCTGGGAGCTGTGGGGTGGTTGGAGGAGTCTGGGAGTGGCTGTGGGGCTGGGAGGGCGTTTTTGGGTGGTTGTGACTCCCCCAGACTCCCAAAGCTTCCACCAGACCCCACCCCCCAAGATACTGCCAGAGGTCAGTGGCTCCATGTTGGGGTTCATTGTCCTGGCTCTGCAGAAGATATGGGGGGGTCCCCGGGACCGTGTGTGTCCCCCCAGAGCGTGTGTGACACCCCCCATCCCATTGTCACCCCCTTGTCCCTCCCCACAGGGCTCCAGCCCCAGCTCCTGCTCCCCCAGAGGGAATTTGGGGAGGGGGCAGGGGGGTGTGCAGCCCCCGCCGGGGAATGGCCCCGGCCCAGCCCCTTTGTTCAGCACCAAGCTGGGCTCGGGGCCGCAGGAGGAAGAGGCTGGTGGGAAGCAGATCCTGCAGCTGGGACAGTGCTGGGGGTCAGGGCAAGGGCCTGCCCTGCACACCTGGCTCAGGTGTGACCCTGCCCCGGCAAGGGAGCGGGACATTCCCATCCCCACGGATCAGGGCTGGGAGCAGCACTTGGGGCACGGACATGGAAATACTGGGAGCGACTGGGAGCACTCTGAGGGCGTGAATTATTCCCCCGCCTCCACCTTCTCCGGCCGCCCTGCCAGCTGAGAAATGCTCGCTGGGCCTCGGCCTTGGCCAACAGCCCCTGGGCTCAGCTCCTTGGAGCTCATCACAAACACTGTCTGCTCCAGGCACTGCTGCTGCCCAACCAGCTCCTGGCTGCTTTAGGAGCAGCCCCGGGAAGTGTTTTTGTTCCCTCAGTGGCACAACATCGCTGTTCTCACCCTGCCAAAGAAAGCTGTGGATGCCAAGTGCGGCCAGGATGAAACATTGCTGGCACTGAAGCCCCTCTCTTGGGGCCCTACAGACAGCGCTCCAAAAGGAGCCCCTTGGAGCTCTCCTGGGCCAGCGACTCCCTCGGAGTGGGGCCTCTCCGAGCCGGGAACTCTCCTGTTTGCTGCACTCGGGGATCCCCAACAACGAGGGAGCCTGGGCCGATCCCCCCACTCCTCCAGGCTCAACCCTTCCCCCGCTGGGGAGATGCCAAAGCATTGGCAGGGAGCATTTCCCTGCCCTCAGGGGAATTTCTCACAGGTGCCTTGCACTGACTCTTTGTGTCTGTGTGCACACAGGAGTGCCTGTGCTCGGGAAATGTGGCAGAAATGCTGCTCTCTGAGGGGTCTGAGTGCCTTGGATAGCTGAGCCAGTCAGGCCTGTCAGTAGGGTTAAATCACAAGGTCTAAGCTAAGTTAATTTGTGCTAAGAGTTGTTCTTTGCTAAGTTGTTAGGTTTAAAATATAAGCCAAGTTGAATATTGTTAAATGTTATTTCTCAGTTAAAATGCAAAGTCATAGGTTATAAGTTCGGTTAAATACTGTAAAGTGCTGCTCTTTTGCTAAATTGTGAAGTTGAAGGTGGAAGTTAAGGTTAAGGTAGAAGTTAAGTCCTGTTAAGTTTGAGCTCTGTAAGCTCTTGGGCCTGTATTCCTTTTATCCTTGCCCTCATTTCCTTGTGTCTCACACTCACACAGGGACAGTTCTTGGTTCATTTCTGGTTTGATTGCCTGGATTCTGTTTGGTTTTGTTGTTGCTTTGTTTCCTTGGTGTGCCTGAAGTGTCCAGTCAGGAGCAGAGTGACTCTTGCCAAGGAACTTTGTGGTGCTGTTACTCAATATTAAATCGGGTTTTTGCTGCTCCCTTGCCGGGGATTTTTTCAGCGCTCTCAAGCCCTCGTTGGTAACAGGGTGAAGGAGCCCTGGGCCAGGCTCTGGCCCTGGGAGACACGGGGACGCTGCCGGGGGGTCCCTGTCCCCTGTCCCGCCCCCCATGGCCCTGTGTCAGGCTCTGGGGTCGATCTCGTGGAACATCCTCTGGGGGAGGCTGCGGCGCCGGGGGCGGGGGGACCCGGGGGGACAGGGGACCCCGCTGTGCACGAGCAGCGTTGGACTTCTCTGGGGGAACTGGGAGGGGGGGCTGGGGCAGAGTCACCTCCCCAGTGACCTCACACAGCCCCTGTGATGTCACACAGCCCCTGCGATGTCATACAACCTCCTGTGATGTCACACAGCCCCTGTGATGTCACACAGCTCCTGTGATGTCATACAACCTCCTGTGATGTCACACAGCCCCTGTGAGGTCACAGAGACAACTCTGAGATGTCACCCTGTGATGTCAGACAGCTGCTCTGTGATTTCACAGAAGACTCTGATATGTCACCCTGCAATGTCACTGTTTGTTCTTTGATGTGTTGGTACAAAGGCAAAGAGAATAAATGCTTCCAAATTACCATGAATCTCTACTATGTATGGCAAGAAGTAAATCATGTTTTGTTTAGCTGCAACTCACCATGGATAAAGCTGTGCATGGAAAGTGGCTCTCACTGCTAGACAATATTATATAGGCCTGGTGGAAAAGGTTATATTAATAGACCAGCAGGGCCTCTCCGAAAGGACACAGATAACCAGGAATAGAAAAAAGAGAAAAACAAAAAAGATGTATTGAACCACATGTTTTGCAGTTAGGGACTTCTCTGACTTCAACTCTTCGGACTGAATTGTTCCCCAGGAGCGTATAAAAGTGACTGTGTGAAGAAAACTTTTCCAAATATTCCTAAAAATTCAGGAGTACTCTGCTGCAAAATTTCAGGCACTTCAGGGCATTTTCACTTCAAGCTTCAAGCGTTTCTATGGAAATGCTTGAGAGACAGCACACTTCATATATCCAACATCTCTGTTTGCAAAAAGTTTTTATTTCAGATAGGGGTATAGGAAGGACATTCTTTAAATACAGAGGGTTAAATGCAAAGAATGACACATTTCAGGCAATTTGAGAAACTTATTTTCTTTTATTAATTTCTCAAACATAGATATTCAAGTATTATTTAAAAGCAGACAAGCAACTACAGTAGGGTATTTCTCTACACTAAGGGTAACTTTGCAGAATAGTTATACACTGACAAGACTAAAGGGCATCTGGAAGGAATGCTAAGAAACTAGTCTAATTAAAGCTACAGCTCATTAAATGAATACATTAAGTCCCTAACAGACTAGGTTGCTGTCTTCGAGATATTTCAAGCAACCTCCATCAACTTCACTGTTCTTCTGTGAGGATGTGCAGGTGGAGCCAGTTTCTGCCTCATAGACTTTGGCAACAGCACTGTCGTAACTGGAAGGTGAAGGGCAAGGCCACTCAGAGATGTGTCTGCACAACGAATCCATGTGCTGCAGCATCTTCCTTCCGCAGGAGCAGGAAAGCAGCTTCAGGATTGCCAGTGACAAATGCAACAATTACGCAGCGTTCACGTGGCTGCCATCGGGTGTGACCCCCCCAGCACAGCTCTGTGCAGGGAACTCCTCTCAGTGGCTGGAGAGCAGCGTCCGGAGGCGAAATCGCAGCCGACCATAAGCTTTCAGTGCCTCTAGGTGGGCAGCAGGATCTCGGGCCAGGTGCTCAAAGAGGTTGAGTGGCTGAAGCCTTCGCATTGCTGGCGGCAAGCTGATCTCTGCAGGAAGCCTCCCGTTGCCTAGCACAAAGTGGTCCAGGTGTTTCAAGTGCAGGCAGCGGCGCAGGTACGCCATGACGTCCCACAGCCGCTGTGCAAATTCCCTCCTGTGCCACCGGGACAGCGGTACGGTGGTCAGCACGTGCATGACCACAGTCTTCCAGGTAGAGCTGGAAAAACCTGTGCCCCTCAGGATGCAGGTGAAGACCTGCAGGCATTTCAGGTGCAAGCTCTGGCACGGCATCTGCCTGGCGATGTGCTGCAAGAATTTTGCCTCTGCTACAGCATATGTCTCAGGCCACGCTGTGCTTGTGATTATGTCTGCCTCGGTGGGCTGACTGCTCACAAAGATGCTGGAGTTGCCTTTCTGGGCCTCTGTGGGATGGCTGACCACAAAGATGTCAGAGTCCCCTTGGCGCACCCCAAAGAGCATCTCCACCGTCAGGCTCTTCTTGCCTTTGCTCAGCTGGAATTGGCAGGACCGGCTGCAGGGCTGAAACACCAAGTGCCATGAGTATGACTGAGGCACGTGCAGCCACGAGCATCTCACCAACTGGTAGAACCAGCGGGAGGTTTTCTCCACATCCAGGTAGGAGCCGGTGCAGAGTGTCTCTAGGAGGCTGCGCTTCTGCTCCCACCACAGCTCCTCCTGCGAGTGGTGCAGGAAGCACAACAGCTTCTCGCCCAGCCGCTCCCTCTCGCACAAGCACGCAAGCTCCACACGGACGCTGAAGGTCCTTGTTGCCATCTGCCCTGCACTGTTCAGCTCTAGGTGGAAGACGTGCCCTGGCGGGGGATTCAGTGGGACCAGCACGTGGTACACACCATCCCACCCACGGGGACTCCAGCCCTCAAAGGCACTGCCCACCCCGATGGCTTCTTGAGGCACCGGGTAGAAGCTATTGCTCACGCTGTCCACAAAGACACGCGTGAAGCTCTCCATCAGCTCAGCTACCACTGAGCAACCTCTCTCCAGGTCCTCCACAGGCCACTGTATGCCATCCACTAAAAGGATGCCTTGCTCATTCCCAGCATCCTGAGTGTCTTCTCTGTCTTCGGGTCCACCATTGCCGCTCTCTTCCTTGCCACCATCACTGCCAACTTTTTCACTGGCAGCCACGTTACCTTGTTTGTCTTCTTTTCTATCCTTGTTCTTGTTTCCCTCCACGTTCACATCACCCTGTTCTTCAACCTTGTTTCTATCATTGCCATCTTCTTCTGTAACATCCTTATTTTCTTTCTCAGGTCCAGCAAAACCATTAAGGGCACTTTCATTCCCGCATTTACTGCTATCTTCCTGCTCAGTCACATCTCTGCTTCTCTGTTCACTGGCATCACTGCTTTCCTGCACCTTCACATCCATGTATTTTTCCTGTCCATCTATGTTGTCTTCACCTTCATTTATGTCATTGTTGTCGCCCACCTTTATAGTCACACTATTGTTTTTTTCTTCATTTCCATCTCCTTCTTCTTCCTTTCCAGTGTCCTTGTCTTGCTCCACCCGCACATCCTTGTGTTCTCCTTCATTTGCTTCATCTAGGTCTTCTTTATTTCCAACAACATGGCCAGGTTCTTCTTCATTTTCGTCACCACGACTGTCTCCTGGCACATCCCCATCACTCCGTCCCTCATCTTTCTTTAAATCATGTCCATTGTCTCTGTGAACATCGCTGTCTTCCTTCACCTTCACATCATCATTGCCTTCAATGGCATCATCACTGTCTCCTTCATCTACAGCCACAGGACTGCCTCCTCTGTCATTCAGTGCTGCTGTCATCTGCCTCCACAGTCACGTCAGTGTTTTCTCCACCTTCCTCTGGATCAGTGCTGTTTTCTTTCTGCTCTGTTCCTTTCTCATCTCCCAAGGTCTTGCAGGAGCTTTGGTCCTTGCTGCTGCTGCTGGTGTCACAGCTCCTTCTCCTGCAGCTAAACCACAGGCCCAAGAAGAGCAGGACGCCAGCAAGAACCCAGAACGGCCACTGCTGCAGGGCACCAAAGAGCACGGCTCCCCAGCCCTCGTCCTGCTGCTCCAGGGGCCCCCGCTCCAGCTCCTGCAGCAGCTGAGCCATCTCACGGTCCAGCAGCTCCTGACGCTCCTTCATTCGCTGGTGCGTGGCCTCATCCAGCCCATCCCCAGCCGGCTGGGGGTACTGGATCAGGCTTTGCACGAGCATGAAGAGCAGTGACAGTAAAGCCATGGTCTGCAGGAGGACACACAGAAGGGGTTCAGTGGGGCCGGAATGGAGACGGACAATGAGGGGCAGGAGCAGCAGGGATGTGGCGGCAGGAAGGAGAGGGCCCCCGGCAGCTGGCAAGGCCCGCACCGCTGCCCCAGCAAGCAGCGCGCCCTCAGCGAGGCGCTCCCGCCGGGGCTGGGCCCTGGATGCGGGGGCAGCCCCAGGTACCGGCGCTTCTCCCCCAGCCCTCCTCCAGCCCCCAGCCCCGTCTCCTCACTGCTGTGCACTCACCGCTTGCCCAGGCTCTACTGGGGCAGCGGCACCCGCTGGGGCCTTTTCTAGCTGCCCCCATTGTGACACGGCGCCTGCGATGTCACAGAACCCAGAGCGCGGCACAGGCCAGCCCCGCCCGCCGTCCCCAGCCCGGTCAGGGAACTCATCGTGGCCCTGGGCACCCCGAGCCCCAACAGACACCAAGTGCAGATCCATCACTCGGGAACCTGGGAACACCAGAGCTTCCCTTGACAGAGCAGGCACAAGCACCCTCACACACAACCCTTGTCAAATTCAAATCTGGGTGACACGACCCAGGGATGTTCTCAGTGTACAAGTGCAGGCTTTTATTTAATACTGGTGGGGGACATTTTTTATTAGTAGTATTTATACTTATTACTTTGGGGTAGGATGTCATGTAAGCTAATGCTCTGTTACAGATTTCTGAAAGAAATCTAGGTTGCTTGGATGATGCACAGGAAGAGTTAATACCATCCTAAAAAGGCCAAATATTTTAATTACAAAATTTTGATGCCTTCAATAACCTCTTAGCTCTCAAACTCTGTGGTTCAACACCGTGCAAAATTCTGGTATAGCCAGGATTTTGTTCAGAAAGCAGAATGTCTGTGTTTTCAAATTTGTGCAAAGATGTACCTCTGTCACTCCCACCATCTTCAAAATTGTCTCCCTTAAACAGTGTTAGCCAATCTCTTTGACTGATAAAGGAACTTCTGTCTGTTTCTGCTATGTCTTTGTGTATTTATCTCCAAAGGACTGTGAGTACAGGAGAGATTATACTCCTCGACCTTTCTTTGGGGAACTCATCTCTAAATGGAACTGCAGAAATGGGGAGGGAGGAAAGGGAAGCAGGATGTGACTTGAGTACCTGCATCATGACCACAGATGGCCACTGCTAGACAGACACTGACGTCAGGCTGATCACGCTCGCCCATTGGTGTGTAGCAGAATAATGTTGGGATGGCTAAAACTGCTCTGAATTGGATTTGCTTAACAGATGTCATTAGCAAAAGTATTCCAATAAAGAGTTTTAAACTCTCTTCCGAGCTGATGCCACTTATCATGTATCTTCCCCGCATTCTTCTAGGGAAGCTGTTTTTGATGTTGTCCCTTCCTTCTTTTTACAAGGGAGCAAAAATTATTTGCCAAGTATCACTCTTCCAGATTTGTTTCCTCTCATTTTCCAAGATTTAATAAAGTGAACACTCAGCAGAATAGTTCTGTGTTTTTTGAACACAATTCTTCCTTTACCCAATTGAGGCCCTTCTGTGACTATGAAAACACAAAAACTGTTGTGAGCTACAGTTTACACTTAAGAGGTTGATATGGGTCAGTTCTCCCAGGTTATTCTTAGTTCATCTGCTATGTAAACTGTTGATGTCAGTGACTGGAAGCTGCTCTCCGGGACATTATATATATGATAATTATATGACAGAAAATGCAACATATAGTTGGATCTGACCTTCAAGTTCACTAGCTTAAAAAAAGAAAAAAAAAGTCTGTAAGAAATTTGCTGGTTTTTCTATTTACAAATGCCTTCACATTTATATTTAGTTTATGCACATACAAGAGCCTTTCCTTGCATGGACAGCAGTGCCCATCCATCATCAGTCTCGTGTATATTATAAGTCTCAATGATTACTGCCTCCAGAAAGCATTTTTGAGACAAAACAGGCAAATTCTTTTGCGTAACTATACAATCTTCCAGTAGTAGGATCTTCACTCTCACATAAACACTTCATGTTTTTCTGCAAAGGAATCTGAGATAGATTTTTCTGAGAAATAACAAACCACCAAAAATAATTAAATAACAAGCAAGAGGAAAACACCATTTCTTCACTCAACACACTTTCCTTGATTTTCATAAGCATTCAGATTTACAGCTGCGGATACTACCACAGGAGCAGGGCTTTGTCTGGTTTTGCTTCCTCTTCCAGCAGAGCAAGCACAGCTGCAAAATGCAAACTCATTTCTAGGTTCTCTTCTACATCACCAGTTTAGTACATTCCAACCAGTCATAGTTGTGCAACACCCCGTCAGGGAACTGGGATTACTGCAGTGTCACAGACAGTTTAAGTGAGGCTCAAGGAGCTGTACATAGTTTTAACTATGTTTTGTATGGATAATTAAATGATGCGTGACATGGAGATAAGCCAGCTGTACTGAAACTGAACAAACTAACTGCTCTGATGGAACAGTCAAGCATCTCATCAGTTATAAAATGAAACAGGTTTAAAGCAAAAACAATAGAGAACAGAATGCATGACATTGTAAAGTAGCATGTTCAAAGGACCATTTCTGAACTTTAAGCAAGTGTACTCATCCAGTCAAATTTTCAAAAGAATTCCTGGCACCAGAATGTTCTCTGTTTGCTTTTTCACCATGGTAAAAGAATGGATCACTCTTAGGGGAAAGAAAATCCTGTGTGCAAAACACTGCATGAAACTAAACAATGCTTTAAACGTGGCTAATTTCCATGTGGAGCTGATGATTTAGCACTGTCATCCTTCAGCAGAGGAGAAAGAACTGCCTGTCTTCAGTTTACTTATGCAAGATGAAGAAAGAATGTGAGGAGTGTGAATTTGATCTTGCTTCAATTTACTTCAGTAGCCAAACACTTGCCATGACTTCAGTGGGAGTGAGACTGCATCTTAGCTCATTCAATGTGGAGAAAAACAAATCAGCTGAGAATAATGCTCTTGTTGATTAGATTGATATGACTACCATAGTTGGTTTTAACGGTGCTAAGTAAATCCTCTTTTAAAAGCCAAAGGTTACCTTCAGTTGTGCTTTTTCCTATGTACTGTGTCACAGTGGAGGATTCCTGGTTCTGTGACCAAGTCACCACTGCTCACAGCAAGCATGGCTTGCTCTGGGGCGTGGCCACATTCCCACATGGGAATGATATATGTTTGTGGATGTCACTGGAGACAACATCCAAATCTGGGCTGGGGCATCTCCCTCAGCCAATAAACCAGGGTGCACACTTCTGTAAAATAACTGCATTCACTGAGAAAAAAAGACTACACTAACTAAGATGTCCATGAAAATCAGCAAAGTAAATCAAATCAATAGGGTTACATTTGCAGTTAGGAATCTGCATTTCTGCAGGGAAATTTTAGGATAGCCACAAAGTGGAAAATATTTAATTTTTGGGTTTTTTTCCTGAGACGGCAATCAATCTTCTCGTTTGGCTATAGTCTACTTTCCCCTATAAAGTAGAACCTAGAGATACACTCAGAAAATATGTATGGAAGTACCTCTCAATTAATTAAAAAATATTATTACTCAGAAGATAGAGACACGACTGTCTACACTGTATGAATTAAACATACATGAATTAGGACACAGACTCTTCCATTCTTTATTAACAAAACTGATGCTGTCCTGAAAATGACATTAATGAATGAGACTGGTATATGAAAACCTTCTGCATCTGCTCTAGACGTTGGAATGAGCATGTTAAATGATGCAGCAGACAAGGAGGATGCACTTCTTAGGGAAGCTGAATGTCACTTCTGTGCTTAAGGAGTTCTGCAGTTTGGATGAAGGTCACAGGCTATGTCCAGGTGCACGAAAATGAATGATAAATACACACAGTTTCTCCTAGACTGAAAGCAGAGCTAGACAAAGAGTATGAAAATCAGGAATAATTCATCCCCTGGTTTTCTAAAGATGTCAATCTTCTATTAGAAGACAGTTTGTTAGCTCCTCCGCATATTAAAGCTATAACATAAAAATAGAAGCACCTCAAACTTGTAGAAGTATCTAAGATGCATAGATTAAGTAATGTCTATGCAGAGCGAGCACCCTAAAAACATCACAAGAGCAAGCAGTGACAATTTCTGGGATAGTAATGACATGAATCAGTATCTAAAAGTTAAGTATAAGTGAAGAAGAAAATTTTTCAACTAATGGATCAGGGAAAATGTGGTAATAAAGGATATGTGATTAAAGACATAGTGTATTATATTAACAGAGGTGGAGAATATATGACTTTGATTCTGTATTACAACACATTTCAATTGAGTTGTGTGTAGCTTTAGTTTTATACATGCACAATTTTTTAGAACACATTTTTAGAGTAGGGCATGCAATAAAAGAAATGCATTGTACTGCATTGATCCCCACATGACTCGCTGGAATATCTTAACATTTCCAGCACAGATTCCCACTTCTGAAGATGAAAACCCAGGGAAGATGAAAACCTGTAACTGCCATTAAGAGAAGGTCTAAAATTTTAATTGCTGTCTGAACACAAAGGAGCTGTGACATGCTGTGGTTTCTTGAAGCACTCCTGCAGTTACAGACACATCTTTAACTACCCCACCCTCTCCCTCTTCCCCATCCACCATTGACTGATGCAGCTGGGAGATTCAGTAACTGTGGAGCAAAATCTTGCTTACTTTCAGCTCTCCTGCCCCAGCAAATGCTCAGCTCCTCTGGGAAGATGGACCTATGCCATAAACACAGTGCACCTGGAAGAGAATGAAAACTTCCCTTCAAACACACACATGTGACCAGCTTTCTGGAACTGCCTGATGTTGCCAATTTTCGTCTGTTTCCCACAAAGAAGGGAAAGAACTTTGTATTCTCCTCCTCATGATATATCAAGTCATAATTCCAAAGAACAGAGATGCCAGGACTTGTCAGTGACATGACTAACAATCTTATGAGAACTGGCAAGACAGCTCATTTCTCATACATCTTACAGAAACCTTGGAATTATTTTGTCTGAAACACTTGGGGGAAGCAAGATGGACTTAATTCTGACAACTTTATTAAATATTCAGTACATCTGACATCCTGATATCAACAACAAAAATATGGTTTAATTATGATAAGCCATACTGGTATCATTTACAATACCTAAGTGTGAAAAACTGCAATGAATTTTTTCTTGATCCATGTGGAAAAATACACACCTTCCACCCCCCCAAGAAAAGTAAGACAAGGCACAATAAATTCTCGTAATTCTCTTTCTTCTGGCTTTTCAGTTCCATCACAGCTCTCCAAATTAAAATTTATGTGCTATTTTGCATCTGTATCTGTTGTTGATTTGCCCCCCTACAGGGATAGAGGTGGATAAGTTTGGACAGGAAACGGTATCCCTCAAGCCAAACTGAAAGGTTTATAAAGTTGCTAATAAAAGTTTGGGTCAGGGCCTAAATATTAATCATCTGCTCATTGTCTTTTTGAACGAGCTCAGGCATTTTCCCAACCACTCCCAGCAGGTCTCTGCCACTATTCTAAACTAAGATTTCAGACATTTCTTTTTTTCCTGTGTTGACCTCAATAATTTTTTTTCTCCCCCTCTACCTGCCAAATGCATCCATCAGGATTTTGCCAAAGGCTATCTGCTTTTGAAGTTGAGAGGAATTCACTAATCGTGAGTGTCAAATACACAATAAATGCCATTGCCATATGGTATACGCTGCTTTTGGGAATTATCTCAAAAGGCCTAGCTGTGAGAAGGCTGGCTGTATGTTAGGAGGGTTTTACTGCTAACTTTCATAACGCATGTCAGGTTTTCAGTTTCTGTATTCATTGGCTTCAGTGAGTGCAACTGTTTCCTGAATTTATAAAAAAGTTGTCAAGATCCCTTGATCTTGCTTCCTCCGTCTCTCTCACACAAACACATCCAAACACATCTCTAAACAGTGGAATAGCATGCACAGTGGCATGCAAATCTAGCAAAAGAGAAGCTTGTAAATAAATAGCATGTCATTCTGCTTACTCAATAAATTCCTCTGGGTGTTAAACTCATGACAAACGTATCATAAGCCCCGATGAAGGGTTTACAGCCTGTCCCATCACACCATCCTGAGTGCAATTCTGCCATGCATAGGAAGACATAAGTTTGAAAAACAGAGCAGAAATAGGTCCCGTAAGGGCAGGGTGCTGACATAGATGAAACATAACTAACTGGAGAGCATTTGTTTTAGCTGAAGAAGACAGCATCAGTGTCACATCTCTGTGCATGTGGAGGTGTAATCTACATTCAAAGCAACAAGAAATCTATCTCCTTTAAAAAATTGTCCATTAATACATAAATGTGTCTGTGTTGAAACTCCTCAGATACCATTCCCAACAAGAACTACACACAAGACTAAGAAATTGAACAGAGAAACACGGTTTTGTGATCCAAAGAGGCAAGGAGAAAGAAAACCACATATGTGGAGTTTAACATACCAACGTAGTGATAGAAAAAGAATTACAAAAATAAATGTCAGGCCCCTTGAAACACTTGAGGCAGCTCTCTCAACTTTCTCTGATGCTCTAGGAAGACGTGAATGTCCTCCATGTCTCACATCATCCCCACCAGCCACATGGAAATATCTCCAATGCAGCTCGGAGTGTTTCAAGTATAACTCCCCTCTAATTTATGTAGTCTGCTAACATCCTCTTGGAGCAAACAGAAATAATAGTTTAAAAAGACAGCTGTATTTCAGAAACATGTGCCTCTACACGACAAAACAAAAAAAAAAACCAGAATTTAATACCGTCCCTAGGCAGAATTCATCCATCTTTAAGGCTTCTATGTTGTATGTCTGATTTGTTTTCCTGGTAAGTAATACAAATGAACTGCTGGCAACATCACATCAAAACAAAAGCAGCAGAATCAGAAAAAAACACTGAAAAGTTTACCTTTCTAGGAAAGCTTCAGTCTTGGGATATTTTGTTTTGACATTCCAGTGACTGGAAGGAACAGCATCACTAAAGACAGCAGGCTGCAGGCATGTGGCACTTGCAAAGTTCTCATTCTGCTCTCTTCTTCTGCATCTTTTTTGCACTATCTCCCCACTTTTCAAACAACCCAAGTTTTATCTGGAAGAGAAAAAGGAAAACATCTGTAGACCTGCATTACTGCATAAATAATAATTCTGTAAGCAAGCCAGACCTACCTTTAAAGAGCAGCTCATTTAATTTCTTTGCTACAAAAGGATTTTTTTTCTCCAGTACAAGTAAAAATGTTTTGTTTCTTTAATACTAAATTTGCACATTTTGACATTGGAAAAATATGTAAACTTTTCAACACCAGTGTCTAGCATAGCTAAAGTTCAAGCACAAATTAAATTAATACAGTATCCACACAAAGAATATTTGCCATTCAAAAGTGACCACGCAACTTGTTAGTTCATACCAGTTGACTGGATATCTTAATGTTTTATAACTTTTTATCTCAGTACTAAAGCTATTTTATGTTTATGCTATGACTAGAATGAACTGTAAGGTCTCAGATGCCATGGGGGTACAAGCAGCATTAACAATGAGTACATACCCATCAAAACTTTCATGAATAAACTAAGAAAATTGGGTAGAACAAGCAGTTGTGTTTAGTTTTAATAGAAAAAAAGTCAGTGCAGATGATGGATTTAAAAGTGCTTTCAGTATGATATTTCCAGCAGAATAACTGCAACTCATCCACCAAAACGTCCTACAAACTTTAATGAGTGTTTCAGGCTGGGGTCAATAGGCTGATATGAGATTTTGTTAGCACAGTGTGCAACTAAGCCAGCTTTGCAGCACTTTTCACTTAATAAGTGTCATTCATAGTCCATAAATCTTGAAGTGTTTTACAAATGAAAGCAATTATCCCTGTCCTTATTTTCCCTATGCAAAAACAGAACCATAAAGCTGCAGTGAACCTATTTCCTCAAGGTCACACAGCACAGTAGTTGAAAAGAAAACAGCAACAGCAATCCTGGTGTCCTTTGTACCCAGCTATCAAGGATCTCTTTTGCCCAATAACTCCACTTTTGCACAAGAAATTATTTTAAATGGTGTCTTGAGTTCTGAAGGCAAAACTTGATGGTTAATAAATCACAGAGATCAGAGTATGAAAATACTTGTAAGACCAGATCCTTCCTCCTGCAAGTGCATGATGCTAGAGGTCAAGGGAGACAGCTGGTGAAATTAAAAATATCAGTGTTTGAGTAATGCTGTAAAACCAAGGAGTAAAGAAATGTTATGCTTAGTCGAGAGATTAATGGCTCATGACTTGCCATGAAAATTATTTTCTGAAAGGTACTGGAACTGCCTGATTAAAAGAGCAATCCTAGCGCCCACGTCAGCCAGCACTTGCACAGACATCGAAGGAGAGGCTCCTTACAAGCCCATGAGGGATGCAGCACAGCTCGTGGCCCCTGGTCTAGCATTTGAGCTCCTGCAGCCCTGGGTCAGGCAACTCTGAGCTACAGCAGCACCCAGAACCATGGCATGAAAGCATGGAAACAGTTTTCTCCAACAGAGGAAATCTCTCTCAGATGAAACTTGGGCTTTCTGAGCCTCCAGAACTTCTGTTAATAGTAAAAGACAAAGAAGTGTGCAAGAAGAGCACGATGGTGAAAGAGAAAGAGGGAAATAATTTATAAAATGCCCAAAGCGTAGCTCCTATTGCGGAACACTGAGCTTCATTCTTCTCAGTCCCCTCTTCAACACTGACATTCAGTGTCTGAATGTACTACTCTTGGCCAAGGGGAGTGCATGTTCATGAGATGACATGGCGAGAAAACAGACAAACATGAAATGCCTGTTTCATCTTTCCCTTCCCTTTATTACAGAATGAGATCTGAAGAGAAGGCCCTTACTTCTTCTGTGCCAACACATCTATTTGAGGGTGCACCACAAAAGACTGATGTGGATTGGACTATCGTAGGGTTAAACTGCCTTTAAAAATCTATTTAGGGGGAAGAAGGGGAACAGAGGGGGAGGGGAGGAGGGGGAAGAATATATGAAGGTGAGACACCAGCCCTGTCCATCTTCAGCAGGATGATAGTGACAAACCATACTTCAAAAAGAAGCAATTAAGTGGGAGCCAGTCTCACTGCAAGCATGTTGAGACGTCATGGCCTGAAGGTCTGGGCCTCAGACAACAGGGAATTCACCAAAGGATTTGGGGTTCATTTTCTTGAGGCACATTACTGTGAAGAATCAAGACTAAATTTGACTAAAAAACCAGTTTTGTCGATGCACTGTCATTTGCTGAATTGATTGAGAATCAGCACCAAACTCAGGCCTTTGGCCATAGCTCACAACCTCACTTTTTCATTTAGGCATTTTTTGCTATTTGGAACCTTCAGGTTTTTTTGGTTGTTTTTTTTTCCTCTTTTCCCTTTTATTTGAATAATGTCTCTGAAAAACCATTTGCCTTCACAAGGCGGTTGGTTAGTTTACACTGGAGGCAGCTGCTCTGTGGGCTCGAGCCAACCCTGTCTTTAGATTCATTGCAATCTGGCCAGATTGTCACATATATTTTTAGTTTATGATGATCCTCTAATACAATTCCAGCTTCCACACAGAGTCCTTCCAACAGTCTAGCTCAGGTTAATGAACTTCAGGCCAACTAACTTGCCATTAATCTTCAGGAAATATCCTTCCTCTCTGTAACATAAGCAATGTCAATCAGTGTCCTGTGCTGAAAAGACCCACAGTCACACTGATCAGAAGCAAACAGTCCCATGAGCAGAAATAAAACATGAATCCTAAAAGCAAATTCTACTACCCCGTTCCTTCCTCCCCTCAAAAGTAAGAAGAATTTGGTCAGAGAAGGAAAAATTACTGGTTTGTTCAGTTCTTTGATACTTGAGCTAAGGACCAACACCTTCTAAAACTTCCTCACCATGAACAGATCCAAAATAAATGAGGAAAAAGAGTCTGAAAAGAAAAATGCCGAGGCTAAAGCTGCTTCCCCACCTTGGCTTCAGCTAGGAAATAGCACTGCACTGTGTTAATTATCACCTGCAAGATCGACCAGGGAAGGAAGCCATGCACACACCTCGCTGAAACAGGGGCATTTCCAGCGGAATAAAGGAGCTTTTATTTGCCCCATGTAGGGGCGGGAGGCACAAGGCTGAGAGGGGCTGAGCAGCCTGGCTCCATCCTGCTTGGACCTCCCAGCGGGGCCCAAAAATTGGAACCGGGCTGTGGGTAACGCTGCCAGAAGACAGAAAGTGGAGCTGCGGGGGGGTTGCCATCCTGACAGAGAGAGGGGCCAGACCTGACTGGCACATGTGCCATGGCACGTCCCGAAACGAGGTGTCACCTCCCCGCAATTGGTCACATCTAGTGGAGCCTATAAAACAGATTGCTCCGAAGCTACTGTCTGAAACAAGAAAACCTGGGGCCAATTTACTAAACATAATTTATTCCAGGCCCTTTGTGGCAATAAACAGAGCTCTTCAGCCTTCTCAAACACACAGACAGTAAGGAGCTCTGTGCTTATGGGAGCTTTTTCAGATCGTTCAGCCCAAACCTATCTAAATGCAAAATCTTGCATTCACAAATACTGTGTAGTTTCCGACTTCTCCTGGCGTCAAGACGTCCAGAGCTGAAACGACTGTGACCCATCTGCAAACACACACTTTTTAAACTGTATTCAGGAAACTCTTGGTTAATTCTGTGAAAAAAGCCTTTATGGAATTGGAGGATAATTTAAAACCTGTTTCCAGCACTATTTTTCCAAGGTCATTTTAAAATTCGGAATTTTATTTTCCAATAAAGAGTTGTGACTCAGTTTTAGTGAATCTAATAGCAATGCTGCAAATTGTGACAACTGAAAATCTAGAGCTACAAGCTCTAGATAAAATCTAGTCACTCCAAGCTTATAAATCTAGCCACTATAGCTTATAAAATCTAGTCACTATAAGCTTATAAGTTAATTATAAACCTAATAAGTAAGTTGCCTAAGCCACGTAGCTTCAATACGTAATTTTCTATCACTGATGCAAGAGTTTTTCTTTCTTCTCCTCATCTATCCTTGTTTGACATCTTGTGGTTTTATTTTATTTTGGTCAATGGAGTCAGAAGAGAGCAAAAAATGTCCCTTCCAGACATCAGCAAAATAGCATGAGTGGCCTTTCAGACAAATATATTGCTTTAAAAGATTTAAAACTAACCAGCTACAATATAAACAAAAATTACCCCACCTACGATTCATATTTATTGAAAGGTACATTATCCCTTTATCATCTCTTTATTAAGAGATCAATATCTGTTTATTTAGATAGAATATTTTCTACTATTACAAGTAGAAAATCTATATGCACACAAATTTAAAGCACGTTATTTTAACTACAAGTATACAGATATGTGTGTCCAATGCATTATGCAGATATCTCACCTTGAAATTATCATACAAATTCCAAAAGAAAAATTACTGTGGTTGTCTACTGTGTGGTTCAAAACTGTACTATAATCATGAACTGGATATTGAATTGCCTTTGTTAGTAAGAGGGAAAACTGCAAGCATACATGGCTTAGATTAGTAACTTAGAAAGTCAAATAGACTAAAAATAAAATTACACCTTCAGACTTACTTAACAATCTTAACTTAGTTCTGCAATAACACAGATGACATTGATCCAGAGCATAATGAAACTATGTTCTTGCAGCCCTTAGATAGATGGTCTGTTTATTATTTGGCAGAAGATGCTTTTCTCTTCATTGTGGAATCTCAGTTAAAGCTAACTCCATCCAAGAACTGGTAAGCAGTATTATTCATCACTATTCTCCTACTTATTAAGTAGGTTTTGTGCTGTTTATAGTCCAGAAAATGTTCCCTTTCAGGATTCAGAAAAATACTGCTTTTTACACAAACCCCAGATCAGCATTACCTCACTTCCCAACACCAGGAGAAATTAATGAATAAAAATACAATGGTAAAATCAAAAAGCATTATGTGAGCCTACAGTAAGTGATTTTTTTTTCATTTTATGTTGCATAAATCACTGGGTTTAGTCTACCTGGTTTAGATGAGGTTTTGCCATGCAGCAGTCTTCGCTATTGTTAAATACCCAAACAATTAGCAGAGACTCCTAAGAAGCATAACCCAGCTTACACTGAGTTTTGCAAAACTATAAAGGCTTTAACTTTTACTGAGCTCCTCACAGGATTTACACACCATCCATTCAACACCAATAACTTGGCAAGAAAAATCACTGCTGTGACTCTCACTTCAGAAAAACCAAATCTAGCAAAGAAAAATGAAGGGTCTGAGAGACAATGAGGACACAATTGAGGGAACAGAGTCAGCAAAAAAATCTTCTTGCAGAGAACCATCTGATAATAAATAAAGCTCTCCAATAGAGAGAGAAAATACATTTGAGGATTACACTGGATTTTTGTTGAGATGAACTCAAGCTCAAGTAAAAAATGGTGACTAAGGAAGTGAAATGAGAGAAGAAGGAGGAAGGAACTCCCTTACTTTGTTTACTTTTTCATACTTTTCAGCATCTTTCTGAAGGGAATCTGCTGGTGGAAGCATTTCTAACAGGCATGTAGTCTGTTTGGAGATAAACACTGGTTGAAATGGTAGAAACCTTACAGAATGGTCTGTGTCACATTGCTCTGAAGAGCTCATCTGACCATGAAATTTACTGTTGGGCACCTAAAATTATACACATAGGAAACGAGCACTACATCCTCAAAAGATATCAGGATCTTTTTCAGGTCAATGTCAGTGAGGTCAGGATTGCACTCAAAAATTTCACACAGACACAGAAGTAATCTTTTCAGAAAGTGACAGATAGACAGCCATGCACACAGACATGTTATGTATCATTACAAACGGTGATTCCGAGAAATTTTATCTGTGGCATTCTATATTTTGGACATGTAACACATAAATCCAAGACTGATGATAAAGCAAATGCTATTCTCTAACCCTAATTATTTGTATATTGTGTCTCCTCAAAAAAAAAAAAAAAAAAAAACCAAACAAACAAAAAAAAACAAACCCAAAAAAACAACCCAAAAAAAACACCCAAAAAACCCCCCAAAAAACAACCAGACTCACTGCTTTCTACATTCTATAGGCTGTTTCTCAAACACAGTATCTATTGTTCAAGAAAAAGGATAGGATGGAAAGCAATTTGTCATCTGAAAATTGTATTTCCAAGAGGAGGTAGGGACATAAATAAAATGTCCCACCAGTCAGATGTGAAGCTGGGATCTTTGCACAGAAATATCAACATGCCTTTCACTCTACAGTTAGATGCATATGTATCTCTTATGGATTCTTTTTCCTCATTTCCTCTTGTTTCCTTTGGGGAAGGAACTATGACTTCAGGTATTACGTCCATCATAACAGCTTTCTATAGGCTCTTTATTTAGAAAGACATGAGAATGCCCTACAAGTCTGATCATTAAAAAAAAAAAAAAAAAAAAAAAAAAAAAAAAAAAAACCACCAAAAAAACCCCAAACAACAAAACCCAAACACAAGCCAAAGAAGAAGGCAGTGTAAGGCACGATTTAGCAACACATAAGAATCAAAAGGAGCCCTAAGCCAAACCTGTGTTACATTATTTTAAGTACAGCATGTTTCCCCAGCAGACCAAAAAAAACCACTAACGCTATGAAAAGTGATTCTAAGATGAGTTTTGTAATTCTGGTATCCAAGAAAAGAAAAAAGCAGTAGTATGAAAATTCCTAGAGACATTAATGAAAATGTAGACTAGATGGAAAACCACGTACTGTGACGTCTGAAGGGTTTCAAAGAGAGACAGAGAATTTTCCTCTGAAATGTCTGTCACCACCTGCAGCACTTGGGGTGGTTTGGCTCAGCTCTGAGTGAAGGAGACAACACTTGCAGGAAGCTCTGCCTGTGGAACAGCCTTGGCCTGCTCTTGAGAAAATACTGGAAAGCCAGAAAAATGTCACAATGGCCATCAGAGAAAACAAATGCTCATTTTGGGGAGATCTGCCTGAGCATTTAAACTCTAGCAGATGGCATTTCTCCTGCTGCAGCCTGAATTACCCTCAGGCAGCACTGTCAAGCCACCTTAACCACTGACCCTGCAACCACCATTCTTCTGCTGGAAGAAACATAAACCTACCTTGGCCAACACAAAGGAAGGATTACAGTCTCATTTTCGCCTCCAGGAGTTCTTGCCAGTGCTTTGCTGTGGAAAAACTGTTCTCTGCTATTTCCTTTCATAGGAGACCTTCCAAAATATGCAGGAGTGAAGCATCGGTCCTCTAGCAGGGACCAGAAGTCTGAACTGGCTGATATTTTTGGGCATTACCAGTAACTGGTGGCAATGGGGTATTCTACAGATTAGTTACTTGAACTTGCCCTATCATGACTTTTGTACATTTGTGAAAAACCCAGCTTGAAGGGACAGTAGTGCAGCACTCTGGTGAAATCTGTGATATATCAAATCCAGACTTACAGCTCTGCAGGACACAGCAGGAAGGTGGATAGCAGTGCATACTCTGAAAGAGAACAGCCTGTGAGTTTCTGCATGGATACATCTACAGATGCAAGTAGGTGGGGCTCTCCTGTCCTTGATCCAAGCAATCCAGACCTCAGCCAGATCCTAGTGCTGTATGGCTCCATTAATTGCACACTACACAGCAATAGATTACACATTTCAGCCATACACACATCTGAGGCACCACCAGACAGCCAACTCTGTGTGCAGGCACAACCTGCAGATCATGCACACAGCCACAACTCAGCAGACCCTACTAAATCAAAAACTCAACCAAAACAACACTAAAACAAACCCTCCCCAAAGCAGCAGGAAATAAAGGAACAAAGATTTACATTTACATAACTATTTAAAAGGTAAATTTCATTTCACAGCTAATGCTTTATTGTACTAAAATTTGTAGCTATATTATCTCATGTAAGCATTAATGTATTGCCCAACAGTTTGTAATTTTGTGTAAATGCTTGCAGGCACTCACAGCTGTATCTAAAGTCTGTGAGTCTCTCCGATAAAAACAGAATGTTACAAATGTTAAGTAGAGGCAACTGCATGTTGTAGTTGGCATCTTAATATAATAATTTTTTTTTTATTTTTTCTATTTTACAAATCCTGAAAGCATGTTTCCTTAACTGCCAGTACTATTTAGTTTATTGTCTGCTGTGTAGAAGTCAAATCATAACTTTCAAAATAATTCAGGCTAATGCAGTTTAGTAATGGTTAAAAAAATGTGTACTTCATACGGCAGCTGGGCTTTGATCAAATCTGTTTGCTGTATATCCAATGGCATATTTTACTAAAATTCCTTTCATCAACGTATGGCCTCATTATTTGATGCACTGTCAGTGAACTCTGTGCAGCACAGTCTGCAGGATTTCATATATAAACTACACTATAGGGAAAGACATGCCAGAAGGATTTTAATTTCCACTTTCAACAAATTGATTTAAAAATTCATTACTATATTCTTGAAGTCTACTGGAGAAGGGTTTTTTTAATGCATTGTCCACCTAATTTTGGATCAACATTTTGTGCAGCTAAAATGTAAACTGATACACATATGAACGTGTACACTGCACAGCAGTGATCATCTGTTGGCCCAATAACCCAGTTATTTTATTGCTAGACTGAACACATTTGCTTTCTTCCTGTTTTTTTAAAACATTTGATTTCATTTAAATTTGGAGTATATGTGACAGAGAATCAGCAGAGCCTCTATAAAAAATCCCACTTGTGAGCTTACACAAGTCATTGACTCAGTGGGTACCTGCTCCTCTTGATGGGTTTCCCTCAGGTACTCATCATCACAGCATCTGAGCACTTTAAAAGCTTTAATGTCTCCATCCTCTACCCTCTATCCTTGTTAGAGGTAGCTGGATTTCTTTTAATGCTGCCATAGGAGATGACATCCCTTGGATAACATCACACTAGCCGTCAGGACCAGTACCCACATCCCCCTAGTCACACAGCCAACCTTCTCCACAGGGACAACAGACTTGGAACTCCTGCAGGGAGATCCATGACTCACATACCACTTTTTACAGTGTTTTATTTGTGATTTAAGTGCTTGTGCAAACTGCAGAAAATTACAAGCAATCACAGTTTCATTTTCTATAAAGAACTTCACAGAGCTGTGTAAGGAAAAACACACTGCCAGTATGGGTTCAGACAGCAGGTCATCAAAGCTTTAACAGCCCTGTGTCCTCTGATCATCAATTTTACCATTTTCAAGGGTTACAACATGCTGCTATCTATTCAGAGCTTCAAAAACCTTTCTGTTTGTGACACAGCAAGAATCACTTTATATTTGGTGCAACAGTTGTTTTGCTATTTTTAAGCTGCTTTATGAGGGGTGCTATCATGACAGTTCCTGGAATCTGAAACAGCCATACTGAAAAAGAAACCAAGAATTCATGCATCACCTCCTCCATTCAACACAGAAATACTTCCACTTTAGTTTAAAATCACAATAACTTTCCTGTGTCTTGTGAGGACACAGTGTGCAAGGATGAATCAGTATTTCACTGAAAAAAAAGGAAAAATTTAGATGGTTAACCAGTTAGTTTCCATAACCAGAAGTCCAACATTAAAAAGGCAGGATGTAAAACACTTCTCATTTCCTTTTCCCCTAAGTCATTTGTCCCCTAAGATGATGAGGCAATCTCAATCTTGAGGGACTTCTGAGGTTTCATTCCTCAGGGAATGAAAGGATTGTCAACACTGGAACAGGAGCTCAGAGAAATTGTGGATTCTCCATCTTTGCAGACATTTGAAGCTTGACTGGACATAGCTCTAAGCAATCTAATCCAAAGCAGAAGTTATCCATCCTTTGAAATACAAATAAAATCATATGACTTCCTCATGTCTCCTTCAATCCTAATTTTTCTGCTATTTCCTTTAGCAGTTAATGGACAAAATAATAACTGAACTGAATCACACACTGAAGGTCTTGCTCAACATCCAACACCCTTCCACTTAAACTTGGATGTCTGACAACCATAAAATGACTTTTTCTACTCTCTAGTGACCTTCTCTTCCCAAGGACTCTTCTGATAAGGGCAATGTCTACCTGAGCTGCTTACGAATTAACTACTTCACTATTAAAATCTGACTGAAAACAGGATCGCTTTTCTTTTATAACACTGTCCAAAAGCTGAAGCAATTCAAGAACTGATCCATAGGCAGATAATCAACCCCTGTACCAAGAACAGCAATGTGTGCATAGGACAAGTGGAGTACACACAGCATAGGTACAGGCACTGCATTAGCTGTATCACTTAATTCAGTATCTCACAGCTTCCACGTAGAGTTCACCCACATGGTCCTGGTTTGCCCATCCCGTGAAAACTAAGCCCACAGCTGAGTGTCAAAGTTATTAACATGGTATGTGAAATAAGGCTTTTGCCTGCACGGAGACAAGAGGGGGATTTATTCCAAGATTTCCCCACTGGAATCTGAAGAAGCTGGGTGAAAAATGCCTCTGGATGAATTATTGACACCCAAACTACACCAATGACTTCTGCTCGCCCAGCACACAAGACCATCTGTGTGTTCCCTCCTGACCTCTCTTTTCTATCCAGATCAGCAGCTCTTTCCTGCCAGTCTATTATGTCCCAGTGACACCAAGAAGTGGAAGCCATTGTAGTTACCACATTAAATATTTCTCAACATTGCAGGGAAAAAAAACTACTAGAAAGGAATTGGGCTCCATGCTGGCTTAGCTAGAAAAAGAAATGTGGTGAAGAAGATTAAGCTGTGTTTCTATAGCCACAGCTGAGCAGGTGGCAAAGACCCATCACAGGTGCTTGTTCCATCGAGGATTCCACTCCCTGGCAAAACAGCTGCTCCTCAAAGAAACCAGGGCTTGAAGATATCCAGGACTCTGCCTGTCAGATGAGCCTTGTGTAAGTTTATGAAGTCTTGGGATCACTATGATTAACTACCTTCCTTAAGCTGTTCCCCACCAGGCTTTAGTGCTTTTAAACCACTGACCCCTTGAATTAAAGAGGGACATTTCTCTTTTCACAGCTGTGACTCAACACAGGAAGGAATTCAGAGACATCTGAAAACAAAGCCAGGCAGAATTAAAAACAAAATCCTTTAATGACAGATTTAGCAAGTGATGGGCACAGCTGGAGCTTACAAATACAACTAAGCAAATGAGCATGCATTATACAACAACCTTACATAGACAGATCCTATGAAGGGCAATTTCCTCACAGGAATTGCAAAAACCTAACTGCTATGAATAAATCATCAGAAAAACTAGATATTAGCTGTTCAAAAGGAATCTGAGTCTTCAGATCCTTTACCAAACTAAATGGTAACCACCCCTAAAATGAGATATGTGACAACCAATTACGAAACTAAAGCCTTCATTTTTAGTTATTGTCTATTTAAATCACAATACAAAATCAAAATTCCTGTGCCTAGAGAAGAATAAAACACTATTAAGGTAGTTTTCAAAACTTATATAATACCTTTCATACATTCAACTTAAAATATAACAGTAACTAGTACATACATCATTGAGTCATTGTAAAGAAAATGTGTGCCTACTATTTCTGCTGGGGAAACTGATGCTAAATGTACTCACTAGATATTCTAGGAGGAATTGAAGTGAAAAAAAGAAGTGGAATTAGATACTAACAGCTAATTATCAGTGTCACTATCTTAAACATGACATGCTTCTTTCTACCCAGTCAAATGGGCTACATGACACAGCAGACTACTTTTAAGAAGCAAGCACAAGTTTGCCGATGAACTTTATAAAGTGCAACAAATATCTTGAAGATAATCACGCATGAGGAGTTGACCACCTCCACACAGTACTGCAAAGCAAAACAACAATGACTACTGAAAATTCTATTTCCCTTATCTGCCTAGCTGGGGTATGTGACTTGCATTAATGGCACGGGGAATAATGTACTTGCACTCAGACCCTGGACTGACTGATGTCAAATGAAGTTCAACCATTCATATTAATGGGGATCAGCATTTGTCCGAGGGAATGGAAGCCTCTCGGACCTCAGGGTCATGAATTGACAAGCTATCGAACATTTTCTCTGTAGTGCTGACCATCCTCCATCCCCACTGAGCTCAGCTGTCTGGACTCTTAGTCCCGCTCCAGCTGCTTTGTGCTCCTCCTGAGGCACAGAAAGAGCTCATTACAGATTCTTTCTGTGTAATGTGCAATGAGGGCTGAGGTCTCACAACTCCCTTTCTAGGAAATGCAGAATAGTCACATTTCTCCGGACCCCAAGAAAAACAGAGACATACATGCAAACTGTGAGGTTTGTTATTCTGGAGATCTGTAATTGACTAAGCCAGATGGTGACAGAAGTGCCATTAATGCCAAAAAAAAAAAAAAAAAAAAGAAAAAACCAAACCCAAACCACTGAAAATATCTCCTCAAAAGAACAAAGATGACTAATAACTTGTACCAAGAAAATGACTGTTAAATTGCTATTGTCTCACACCACTAATACACTGGCAGGATGCAAAAAGCAGTTTTCCTTACAGATAGATTTTCTGGAAAAATACCTTCTCGCAGAACTTATTCTTGAATGGTTTCAGGATATCTATAAACTCATGGGTTGTAGTCATGCTAATGATCAGCAAGCAGTAACTTCAGACAGCTGATAAAAGTCTGTAGCTGATATTACCCATTAAAACATTAAAACATGCAAAAGAAACCACTGCAGCAGAGTTTTGGTCTTCTTAATATCAAGTAGAGCAATTCTGGGAGTAAGGACAGTTATAATTTTCACCATCATCATTAATCCTAATAAAATTAAGAAGGGCAATAGTAACAATGATAACCGTAACTTTTTTCCTAAACTTTTTTGGCAACAAAAAGTCTGCCAGATGCAAATTTAAATTTTATGGATGATAAGAAAGTCAGCTGTTTCTAGTGACTTTTACAAGTTGTAACCCAGCTCTGGTAGTCAGGACATGCAGAGTGAGTGAATTCAAAAAGCCCACTCAAGCCCTGGCATCTCTGTTTCTTTAGAGGCACCTCAACCACACTCTTGTTTTTCAGAGGAGTTTGTGCAGACATTAAAAACCATAATGCAATAAAAAGAAAAGAATTCAGCATGCAAGGCCAACCCCAATGAAGGATGAGACAAATGAAAAAAACAAGATTAAAGTAAGTGCATAAAAAATTTCAGTATCATGAGACACTAAACTGACCCATGAACTATAACTTGACCATGTCTCCTTTAATTGTTCCACATAAGGATCTGCTTTCTGAAAAAGAAGAATATCTTTAGCAGACATAGTGCTACAGCCGTTTTTTCCTTTATCAATAGTATATGTGTACTGTAGTGCAAGTTACGGAACTTAAGTTCTACCACAGAAAGAAGCATGTAGGATGAAGGAGACAGACAGCTAGACCAGAAAATGCCTTCTATATGTACCTGGTGAACTACCAGTAGAAGTCACCACAAAACAATGAAGATCTATTCCTGACGGTAATATAAGGTGAAATATAAAAGCTAAAAAGGCAAGACTGCAAACTTAGGCAGTCAGTAACTGAGAAAGTATTCACATTTGATATTCTTTCAGCATTAAAGTGGTCTCTCATTTTTCTTTCCTTAGCAATATGGATCACAAAACATATTACTGATTTTCTACATTTAAGCAGTTCTGGGTTTTCTCCACCTTCAACATTAATTTCCTGTTCCAGAAAAATCCTCTCACACAACAACTTGTTACTTAAATAAGAATATAAAAATGTTTGTAATGGCAAAACTAAAGGCTCATCCAGTCTAGTGGTCTCTTTTCAACAGCAAGAAGAATAAATATAGAACATTTATATACGATATTTCCCTACCCTTAGTGCCCCCCCTCCTCTCCATCTATTTTCAGCTCAGGAGATTTCCTGAGCCTATTGTGGCCTGTCTATTTTGCAACCCCCAAGTAGATATCACTTTCAAGTACTTGTCCAGTATCCCTCTGAGCCCTTGTAAAATTCTTGCATCTGCAACACCATCTGGCAAACAAGTTTATATGTCTGCTACCCAGTGTGTGAAGAACCACTTCCAATACCAATAGTGCAATGTGATAATGTATTAATTTCCCCTCATACACCACCACCTTCATAACATTAGCCAGAAAGTAGCTCCCATTGGGCAATAAAAAAAGGAAAATTCGGATTTAGTTTGATGCTCATCCAACTGTTTCAACATTAGCTGCATGACACATGCTACCTCATTATTTATTTTGTATAATTGTCTCACGGAGTGAGTGGGAAATTAAGTGAAAATTGGTCAAGAGAAAGTTAAGAAGGTGATAGTAGTCATCAGTTCTAATGAGTGTTTGCTGCCAAAGAGAAATATCTTGCTATGGTCACTGCACAAGACGAGATATTTCACGACTAAATCTTTGGTGAGAATCCAGGATCAGCTTTGAACAAACTAAGTTCAATTCAACAGAGTAAGCATTTGCCAAGGCTGGCAAACATGGGGCAAAATCAGAGCTGAGATCAGTGAAAGACAAACCCTTCAGTTTCACAGCCATCAGTGGCTCAGGATTGGTAGCAGAAGGGTTCCCACACATGAACTGGTGAGTACCTGCAGGCAGGTAGGATGGAAAAGGCATCCCAGCACCCAGCAGCTGGGGAGATCTGTCACATCTCTCCTTGACAAGGCCCTTTGCCTCTCTCACGCTGCAGTAAAATTCACTTTTAGTTTACTGAAATGACCAGGATTTCTCATATTCACAACTTTTACTCTAATAAAGGCAGCATGGAGGTGAAGCGTTTTACTTTTGCACCAGTTGATAATGTATCTTTAAAATCTGCTTTCAAAATTACTGAATAATTTAAGAAATGTGCTTTAAGATTTATGTTATAAACTGACTATGAGGAAGTAAGAGTTATAAGCTCTCTTAATCTTCAGGTTTCAAGGTGTGAGTGATGTAAGAAACATCATCTTGCAATACAGAACAGTAAAATTGTGAAGATTTATGCCTTCCGTTGAAACATCTGGTCTTACCCGCCCTTGGTGCCAAAATGGCAGACTGGATGAGCTGCTTGTTTATTCCAGCCAGGCATTTCCCTGACTCCTGGACTTTATGTTAAGGCATGATGAACATCTTACTCCCACTGGAGAATTTTTGCTCTCATGAAGTCAATAGGTCAGAACTTTTGAAATTTACAGCTCGTGAAAGGGATTCCTCCTTTGAGTTTGTTAGATTCTAGTGCATCAGTAGACAAATATAAATACTTAAAACAATTGTACTTTATGTACTCCATACTTGTGCTTCATACAGGCATAGGCATTAATTTAAAGGCCTGTCAGAATACAACTTCATTAGCAACAGAGTGAATCATGAGGGGTAGGAAATATCCAAAAGGATTACATCTCACAGAACTACAACAGTAAGCCCTATCAAAAAGTTCCTTTTGTTTTACAACCACAATAAACTTTTCAATTCACTATTAGAAACTGTAATTATCCTGGAGGATCAAACTAGTTGTATTTACTTACTTAGAATTCAGAATAATTTCATTCTTTTTACTACATCTATCAAAAGTCAAATTTTGAGTTAGCAGTGGATCACGATAATGTAAAGGCATTTCTGTTACTGCCTAATAAGTTTCAGAATTGTTTCAAAAAATACACACATTCAAAAGTTCCATAACTTCATCAAAAACTCACATTGAAGCAATGATGAAAAGCATTCAATTTTCTGAAAAAAAGTCTCCACTAGGTTTTAAAACAGAAAAGTTATACTGCCTTTTTTCAATTACAGCTACTTGTAAGATTTTCCAGAGGTAGCTACAGTTTGGCTTTGACCCTACTATTGCAAAGTGCCAGAAATACCAAATTATAGCAGGGAAAATGTTGTGTCTGCACACATGTATGTGTTTGTCTACAGTCTGCATGAGCAACTGAAAAACATCCAACACACACACACAGCAAATCGCATAATTAAAACTTACTGTTATGCAGAAGAAAATGATCATTTAAGTAGAAAATAATGGAAGGACAGCAGAGATTTCTCAGTACTAAACCATAATGCTTCATTTAATGAGTAATCCCTGGAGCATATGGATGTTTACCTCGCTCTGGGCAAGCTCAAGTGCATACACAGACAATTACAATGCTTCAGCTGATGTATGATACCTTGTTAGGCTGCTGTAATGCAGTGACATTCTTTCATGGCCTTACAGAGTGCATTTCTGTATTTGCTTCCATGCCAATACAACCTTTGTCTTTGCAAGATTAAATGGCTGCATGTTCAAAGTTAGAATGCCTGAATCTGAATACACAAAGCCCTGGAAACTTAAAAGCTGGAAACCCTGTCTGCAATCTCTCTGACTTTGGCAGGTACATTGTCTGCATCCACTCTGCCTTCAGAAAAATAAAATATTAGTAAATTTTTTAAAAAGGACAAGATTTTGCAATAGGAAAATCACAATACAATTTGGTTGCATTGCATCTTACGTGAATAATTGCTGGACAGCAGACTTATTTACATGATCCATTGAATACAATTTTTAAAAAATTAATATGTAGATACAGGCTGGAGATTAAGAGTAAATGCTGGCCAATGGCTTCAGAAAGACTCCAGGTTTTGCCTTGGGAGAATGGCAAAAGGAGAAAATATATTGCTAAAGCCTCTCTTCCCACCTCTTTTATACTGCTGCCTCTTGTCAGAATGTAGGATGCAAAGTTCTGAGACTGGTATTTGGCAAAAGCACAGCTTAAATTATTAAAAAAAAAAAAAAGAGGGAAAAGAAAATCTAATGAAACTGCTTTGGTCAATCACACAGAGCTATTGAACACCTCCTTAATGTTGTTAGTCTTCACTTCTCCATGAAGTTTGTGAAAGCTGAAGGCAGTACTTCAAACTATTAATCTTCTATGCTTTTAGACTCTATATACAAATCTTATTTTTCTAGTCCATATTACTGGACAAGGAAAGTTAAAATACAGAGATTATAAACTCTACTGCTTGGTCATATGGGGAACTCTAGAACCTCAGAAATGCCCACACTTCTGTATTTCTTTCTATGTATTTGATCCAAAATTCTGGCTATCAATGTGAAAGGAATTTTAAAGTTCTTCTATTAATAACAATCTAAAGATAGAAAAGATTCGCGATTCACAAAAAAGTAACCCACGCACACTCATATACACACACAGTATAGATGGCTGTGCTTTGTTCCACAAGAAACTCTTGTGATTCACAGCACCTGAGTATGAGTTTCCAGGTTTCCATGAACTTACTTCTTAAATATTAAAAACATAATGCATTTAAGAAATTTCTTCCTTTTTTTTTTTTTTTTTTTTTAATGAAGCCAAATGTAGCAATCAATGGTCATCTATGTTCTGGTTGGCATATTTCACACAAGAGACCCTTGATAATAAACCATGGCTGAAATATCAAAATTCCTTCAAATACTTACCTCTTTTAATGGTAACTACAGCTGCACTCAAAATCTGCTGCCCTTGATATCACTTACATTCCCACAGGAATATAAATCTCCATGTTTCAAAAAAGGTATTCATCTCAGGGCTCTGGAGAAACACACAGCTTTTTTGTTTGATGCTGCCTGATAGTATTATTGGGTTAACATGATGAAATAGACTCTTTTTTTTCCATGAAGCTTATCTAGTCTCACATTATTAATCTGAAAACAGGCCAAAAGAAAAAACAGGAAGAGAAATACAACAAATTCAGAGCTCAAATATGGTCATTTGTGCCACTGCAGATCTTCAATAGAAGCAATTTAGTCCAAGACATGGGAATACAGAAAAAGAAACACAATGAAGAGAGACTACTGAAGGCTGTTTCCTATCTGTTAGAAATCAAAGAGGATCAGAGCAAAAATGAAATTGTCTTGTAGCTGAGGTAATAATGTACCTAATGATCTTGAAATGAAATGTTTAAAAAGCTATATTTCTACCTTTCATTTTAAAAGATGTGCATTTTAATCCCATGAGTAATCCAACAATGATAATTGCAAAACTGTAACATATAATTAAATTCAAACCCAAGATCTATTCCACCCTTGAATCGAAATTATTCCTTTCATCATAGTAAAGGCCTGTTGTTTTTAAAACCTAGTGTCTATATTTATTTCATTTAATTCATAAGCCCCTAGTTATTACTGTAATTTTACTCATACGCCGGTTATCTAATGTGTAATGCTATAGCTGTTTGAAGTGTATTTTCCAAAACCAGAACAGAACTAAGACCCAGAGACACATCACTACCTCTTGCAGAAATGTCACTCATGCTACGAATAAAGCATAAGCTGAGAAAAACATCATTACCCACCAAACAAATAGCATTTACTCAACCAAACCCATGTGTCTGGAGCTGCGCTCCCGAGCTAATTGGAGGCAGATTCTTGTGCCGTGCCACAGGACGCAACAGCTGAGAAACCCCTCGAGCTGGTCATGGAGAGCTCAGCACGCCGTGCAAGGGGAATTGCCAAACTCTGGGACAGGAGGCAGGGCCAGAAATCCCAGAAAGCAGGGTGTGGATATTCTCAGTTCAGTCAGAGAGAAAAAGAGAAGGTTTTCTAACCAGGCGAGAGCCTGGGAGACAGTTGGGAAAGAATGTAAATAATTCTCTGATCGATCTTGTTGTTCACATTGTTTATAGATGGGTTCTGCCACCGTGCGTCATTCACTGCACACCAGTGGTGTGAGATGTTTTTACTCTAAGACCAATGAAATCAGTCCACACGATGTTCTCTATAAATGGAGCGGTGCATTTGAAATAGATTGGAGTTCCTTCTCTTTGCCTTTGATTTGGAGTCATTTTCGTTCCTGTCCTGCTCTACAGTGACAAGTGAGCAGATGCAAAGATAACCTTTGGTTGGAAGGTTCATCCAGAGGCCACCTTTGGCTCAGGGCCTCACTCAGGGCTGTTGTCCAGGCCTTGGCACTTCAGGGACGTGGTTTAGTGCTGGGCTCGACACTGCTGGGTGACCGGCTGGACTGGATGAGCTCAGAGGTCTTTTCCAACAGAAAGGATTCTGTGATTCCATGATTCCATCTGCTGCATTCAGCCAGGTCCATGTTAGCAGCATTCATTTGCTCACAAAGTCTCCTCAGGCCCAGCTCTTGAGGCCTGAGGCTTCAGCTCCTTCAGCTCCTGGCGCTCAGCTGCTCGTGCTGAACGAGACACTCGGAGAGAAGAGCACAGTCCATCCAATTCCTTCTGGGACACGGAGAAGGGAGGCTGTGGAAACAGGAGCAGTGTTTGGTGTGGCCTCCTCTCTGCCCTGCACGCCTTTCAGCGCTTTGAAGCAGCCAAGAGCTTTCTCCAAGAGTGCAATGGAGCAGCTGTTCCTGCTGCCGGGTCTGGCTCTCTCCAGTCTCTGACCTTGCCTGCTTTTGTCCCTCTTGCTGTGCCCTCTGCTCCCCCAGGGCTCGGTGGCTGCTGCCCAGGACTGTGGGACTGGCACAGATCCAGGGGTCGAGACCCTCCTTTCTCTGCCCTTGGAGCTGCCTGGGCACAGCAGCCTTTTCCATCTGGAAGCTCCCCATGGACAGGGAGTCCCCAGCCCCGCTCCTTGCACAAGCTCCAGGAGCCCAGGGCTGCCATCTCAAGTCCCTGCTGGCCCTGGGGGCTCCCAGGTGGGCACAAGTGGGGCAGCACAGCCAGCGGGGAGCCTGTGAGTCTCTTCCAGCCCTGTCTGCTCTGAGTTTGGGCCTTGGAGCCTCAGGTGGCCAAAGGCAGCTGCTGCTGGTCCCTGTGTGTGCCCGTGTTCAGCGGTGCTGCTCCATCAGTCTGTGCCCAGCCACGGGGAAAAGCCTCAGCCCTGCAGGGCCAGGAGCTGCCGGGCTCTGCCTGAGCAGCTCAGCCAGAGGGAAGGGAGCTGCTCCCCACGGGAACCAGGAGCAAAGGGCTGGAGCACCTCGCTCTGGGGCAGAGCCCAACTTCTGTGAGGGAGTAACAGAGTTATTCACGTGCACTGGTGTGTCAGCACTGCAGGTGCTGTGCCTGCAAACACATTCGGGATGTGCAAAAGAATTCTGCAACTCTTGGCTGGATCAGGATGTCAGCAGTGCTGAACTCCAGCTTAGTCCAAAGCAAACACTTGACACCTCTTCTCATATCTGCTAGATTTTTTACTGCAGGGTATCCAGAGAAAAGTAAACAGAGGAGTAAATATTTTCATTGTTTATCAGAAATGTATCTTATTTTGCTGTAAATCTTATTTTTGCTGAAAAATCTGATTTTTGCTGAAAAATCTTACCTATTTTACATGATGTGTTATCTACCTAAAAAGAAATAGAAAAAAATTTTAAAAATGAGAAAAATATGAAAGAGAAAACAAACAAATGTGTAATGAAATCTTCTGTAACTTTGGATTTAAGAGGTAACTGATCTTTTTAAAAGGAGAACTCATTTACTTTGTGCCTGTTCTGATGGCCTGGATCCATCTTACTGACTGACCCCAGCATTCTTTTTTTAAAGACATTGGGTTTTGTTTCCAATATTAAGATTTATTTTTTAAATTGTTGTTGAAGCAATAGGAGAATGAGAGATGGATTGTGCACGACTGTGTCTTGAGAACAAAAACATTGCAGTTTGAAACTTGGACCTAAAGTAATTAAAATGAAACTTAGAAATCCCAGTGCATTGTGTGACAGCAGCTTTTCCTATAGGATGTGCAGCATCACAAAGACTTCATCAGTGGGGTTGGGAGTGCTTGGAGCTTTGTCCTGTGCCACTCTGGGATGCCATGAACCAGGACTTCACCTGCCACCAGCCCAGGTCACCCTCTGCCACCGCAGCTCCTTGGACCTTGTGTCCCCAAAGCAGACACAAAGTGTTTCTGCTGCTCCCCCTTTGCACAAACCCACAGAGAGCTGGGATTTTTCCAAGTCTCGTCTCTCCATTGGGCCATATTCCCAAAGAACCAGCAGCACATCCTGATGAATAAGGCAAGTTACGTGGATGGTTGTCAGCTCCACTTCCTGCCTAGAAATCCTGAAACTGCTTCTAAATGCTGCTCCTTCAGCTCCTGGACACCTTCTCACACAGAGCTGGGAAAAAAAATCCCCTGGCCACCAGCTAAAAGGTGAGTTTTGCCAAAGTTAGAGTACTGTGGGAAATCTCTGTCCCTCCCTGTCCTTTTAATGTATCTGTACATGGGGGTGTGCCTGGATGTCTTGTCTTGTGCACAAAGGAAGGAGCGTGCAAGCAACGGGACTGACACTTTCAGTGTCCATGCTATTCCATACCCATGGGTACAGAGACATTATGGAAACCCTGGCACAGACAGGGCCTTCTGTCCATGGGTAGAGACATCCTAGAGCCCCTGGCACAGACAGGGCCTTCTGTCCATGGATACAGAGACATCCAAGAGCCCCTGGCACACTCAGAGCCTTCTGTCCATGGCTACAGAGACATCCAAGAGCCCCTGGCACACACAGGCCTGGCAGCACAGGCTGCTTTCCCCACAGGCTGCAGGAGATGAGAACACAACATTTGCCAACACTGACTGAAAGCCACAGCTCCGGGTGCTCCCCGTGAACCCCAGCTCTGGGACCACTGTCTGCCCCATGCTTCAGGGGCTGCAGTGGGAGCCCGGCTGGGCTCTGCCCTGGGGCCATCCTGCAGGGACAGCTGCAAACAGGGAGCATTCCCTTGCCACAAAGAGCCAAGCCATGGCTGCAGGGCAGCTGCTCCAGCCCGGAGTGCACTGCTGAGTGCTGTGCTCTGGGGCTGGGGCTCCCCGCACAGGGGACTGGACTGGTGTGCCACAGGAGACAGAGAAGCTGCAGCTTCAGCATAACTGAGGTGGGTGCTTGGGCTGGGAAGAGTGGAGAGGCTCAAAGGGATTCACAGAGCTCATCCTGCTGCAAGGACGAGGAAAAGGGAGTGGGAGCTCAGTAGTGAGGACAGCTGAGAGCTGGAAAGCAGCTCTGAATGAAAGTAAAATCCCACTGGACCTCTGAGACATTGCTGCTCCTCAGCCAGTGACAGGATGAGTCCCTAAGCCTGGGGCTCGGCCTTCCTCATGGTGAGGGGCACCAAGGAAGGCAACAGTGTGATGGAGACTGCCATGGGCTGGGAACTCACTGGGGGACAAGAGGGAGCAGTTGGGAAGTAAAAGGCAGGTGGGGGAGAGAACAGTTCAGAGAAGGGCTGAGCTACAGCTTGAGCAAGCTGCAAAATATCATTTGGGGTCATCCCAGATTGATTTCATTTCAGAAGTTATTGAACAAGTTTAATTTTTGGGTGGTGGCATGTTTGCCCTTGGAGGTGTACACTCTGCAAACTTGAGCTGTGTTGCTGAAATGCTCCAGCAGGTCTGTGCTGCAGGTCACCCCATTTCTTCTTTGGCTGATTGCGGCCCGGTGCTGAGCTCCAGCAGAGCCCTGGCAGAGCCCAGAGCAGCCTCAGCACCCGCAGAGCCCGGCTGCAAGGAGAGAAACCAGAAAGCGCCCGTCAGCTGAAGGCTCCTGTCCCCTTGTCCCAGCCGCCCGCGGTGCCCAGGCCATGCTGGCCGTGCCCAGAGCTGTGCCCAGAGCTGCCCATCCCTGCTGCCTTTGGGAGCAGAGCAGGAGGGCAGGACATGTGCCCAGCCTGCAGCCAGCCACGGCACATCCAGCCCTCAGCAGCTGCCCAGAGCAGGATGCTCCTGTGCTCGCTGCCATCTCCCCAAAGCTCTGATCCCACCATGCCAAGCAGACAGGACCCACCTCACACGATCCTCCGCTGGAAGAAAAGCTGGTCCCAAACGATGTCCTCAGCCTTCTCCAAGGGCACAGCCAATCCACGCCACAGCTGCTCCCAAGCATTTCCCCATCCAAACTGGACCCCACCTGGAACGCTTCCTCTAGAAAAACACACAACAAATTATTGAAAATAGATTACAGACAAAAAGGGGAACAAGAAAAAAGGTCAAAAATCTTATCTCTGTCAGGGGCTTAAGGAAGGCCCAACCCCTGCATGCTCGGGAAAAACCCACCCACAGGTGAGGGAAGCCCAGGCTGTCTCCCTTCCCCCTGCACTGCCCTCCAAAATAACGGTGATCCCAAAGCAAACAGGGGCAGTGGAGCAGCCCAAGCCCTTCCTTGCCTGCAAAGCAAAGCAGCCCCTGCACAGGTTCTGGAGTCCCACCTCTGCTCCTACCATGGGGGTGTCTTTGTGTCGGGCTGGCTGCCCCAGCCCCAGCCCGGGGCACGGTGGGTGCTGGGGCTGTTGGCAGGGCCAGGAGCCCACTCCCATTTCATCACCACCCCAGCCCATCCCCCCAGTCCTGCCAAAAGCAGCCTGGCAGCCGACTGAAGGATCAGCTGCATCCGCCCCAGCAATGGGGGAACCTTTGGTTCCTGGCCAGGCTGTGCAATGCCCAAATCTGGGAGCATCCCCCTGCGTGTGGACTCACCTGCAAATTCCCTGTGGAGCCTGGCTTTGGAGAAGGCGCCAGAATCAAAGTCCATCATCCTCAGCTGCCGGTGACCAGGTGGAGGAAGAGGTTGTCATCCTTGATGTCGTCCTCACTGTCCCCAGCAGCAGCAGCCCCACCTGGTACAGCTTCTCCAGGGCCGCCTCCTCCTTCCCTGAGGTGAGCCCAGGCTGTCAAGGTTCTGCCCAGGGCCCCAGCTGTCAGGGAACCAGGACAAGCAAAACCAGCTCAGATGGTGGCCACCAGTGCTGGGCAGAGCAGCTCAGCTCCAGCACAAGGGCTGCGTGTTCCCATCTGATGACCCCTGGGCAGTGACACAGGCAGGACAAAACCAGTCTGGTTGGCTTTGCCACTGATTGCCAGGACAAGTGTGGAGCTGTTACCTGCCAGGCCTCTGGATCCGACTGTGCACGTTGATCTCTCCCATCTTCTAGGGCAGAAGACCACCCTGCACCCATGGATCACGGAAAAGCTCTTCTAAGGATGGCCTGTCCAAGGGCTGCATGGACAAACACCTCTTAATGAGATCCTGGCACTCTGGGGAAACAAACCAGAAATCACCAGTCAGTTGGAGAAGTTGCCCCCCTGTTCCCATGCCCAGGCCATGCTGGGTGTGCCCAGAGCTGGGCCTAAACTTCCCCATGGATTCTGTGTTTGGAGGAGAGCAGGAGAGCAGGACATGTGCCACCTCCTCAGCAGCTGCCAGAGCAGGATGCTCATGAGCTGCTGCTGTCTCCCAGCACTGGTATTGCCCCCATGGCCAGAGATGAGGACCCACCTTGAGAGAGCCGTCGTGGGAACAAGATCCGCCCCCAGATGATCTCCTGGCCCCTCCTGAACGGGTGCTTCCCCATGACCAGGTGGTACAGCAGGAGGCCCAGGGACCAGATCGTCGCTGCCTCGCCGTGGTAGCGTTGGTGGTGGATCCACTCTGGTGGGCTGTAGGACAGGGTTCCTGTGGAACACAGACAGAGTTCATCAGGGGGACGCTGCTGCTCCCAGAGCCTGGCCCCAGCACCCCATGGCATGTGGGGGCTGCCCCAGTGGCACACAGGGTGACTGCTGCCCTCTCACCAGCACCTGGGACTTGTGTACAGACTTGGGGCTGGAAAAGAAGCCACTGGTGTTGGAAGAGGGCAGCAGAAATCCTGGGAAGGCCCAACCATGACACACAAAAGCAAAACTCATCCAGTGGTGGAGAAAGCCCGCTCTACTCCCCGCCTGCACGGCCCCCCAAAAATGTTAACCAGTCAATGCAAACAATGGGAGCAGAGCAGTCCAAGCCCTTCTCGCCTGCACACCAAACCATCCAGGGCACAGGGTCAGACCCCCCTCTCTGCTACCCCCACTGGGGTTTTTGTCAGGCTGGCTGCCCCAGCTCCAGCCTTAGCCCAGGCCACAGTGGGTGCTGAAGGCTGTCGGCAGGGCTGGAGCTGGCCCCCCTCACACCCCCACCCAAATCAGCTTGGCTCCAGCATTAATCCCATCCTGGCTGCAATAGGGGGAGCCCTGGGGCTGCACCCCGGCTGGGCCATGAGATGCCCAGGAGCATCCCCCGGCAGAGCTCACCTGCAAACTGGGTGTAGGCTGTGTCTTGGAGGAAGGCGCCACAGCCAAAGTCAATCAGTTTCAGCTGCCCGGTGGCCAGGTCGAGCAGGATGTTCTCAGGCTTGATGTCCCTGTGCAGGACCCCGCAGCTGGTGCAGTGCCGCACAGCCTCCAGCACCTGGCGGAACAGCCCCCGCGCCTCCTCCTCCGGCAGGAACCTCCGCTCCGCCAGGAAACCCGACAGCTCCTGGCACCGCTCCGGACGCTCCAGCACCAGCACGACGCTGTCAGGGAGCTCAAGCCACTCCAGGAGCTGAATGACACCAGTGCAGCCAGAGGACACCTTGTCCAGCAGCACAACCTCCAGGGGTGCGCTGGTGCCATCGGGCTGCGGGAGGAGCGCGATGCCGTCAGTGGGGCTGAGGCCGTGCCAGGGCTGGGGAACCCCTCAGCCAGCCCGGGATGCTCTGCATGCCCCGCTCAGCCCATGCCCGCTCTCCCTGCAGGGCTCCCGGCGGCTCCCACCCTGCCGGGCCCCGGCTCCTCGCCAGCCGGCACGGCCCGGCTTCTGCTGCTGGCCCCGCTCACTCACCAGCTCGCCCCAGTGCCGGACGCGGTTCCGTGGCACCCTTTTGATGGCCACCTGCAAGCAAGGGAGAGCAGTGGGTTGAGCGCGCCGCCCGCCCCGCCGGGCCCCATCCTCCTCCTCCTCCGCCCCCTCCACCTCCTCCTCCTCCTCCTTCCCCCTCCTCCTCCTGCTAATCCTCCTCCTCCTCCGCCCCCTTCTCCTGCGCCCACCGCCGGCCCCGCCGCTCACCGGGGCGCCGTCCGAGAGCCGCGTGGCTGCGAAGACGCTGCCGAAGCCGCCGCTGCCCAGCAGCGAACCCAGCCGGTACCGCTCCTGCAGGGCCTCCTCCTGCGCCTTCCCTGCGGGCGGGACGCGGCTGTCAGCGCTCGGCCCGGGGCCAGGAGCGGCCCCCGAGCGCCCCCCGAGCGCCCCGGGCCGGCCCTCCCCAGGCGTTCTGTCCCTGGAACGGGACAGCGGCGGAGCTCGGGCCGGGGAAGCCGCAGCGGGGGCGGCGGGAGCGGCCGCGCCGCGTGTGTCCTCCGCGGGGCCCGGGAGGAGCCGGGGCCGGGGCCGGGACTGGAGCCCACGTCGGGGCCGGGGCTGGGCTCGGGCCAGGCGGAGCCAGAGGGCGGCGGTGCCGCCCCAGCCCCAGGCACTGATGCCCGCCCAGCAGCGCCACCGCCAGCACGACCAGAGCCGGGCGGAGACTAGACCCCGGCGGGACGGCCGGGGACGGGGACGGGGATGAGGACGGGGCAGCCCCGCCGGGGGCCGGGGGCGGGCTGGGGACATGGCCCGGCAGGGGGAGAGGGAGACTTGGAGAGGAGGGGACAACGGGAAAGGGAGAGCGGGAGAGGGTGCGGGACAGCAGGAGAGGGAGAGGAGATGCGAGAGGGACTCAATAGAGTATGTGCTTTAGCTGCCGCTGCTGCTGCCGCTGCTGCCGCTGCTGCTGCCGCTGCTGCTGCTGTCGCTGCAACTGAAGCTCCGGGGCCGTTTGTCCCCGTGTCCGTTTTTCCGTTGCCCGCTCGCCCCCGCGCCCAGCCCCCCGCTCCCCGGGGGCAGCCCCTGAGCCTGTCCAAACACGGGAACTTTGCCCTGTTCAGCCCAGACCCAGAGTCTGGACTCCTACACAGGGGAACAGGAATCCCCTCGGTCGCTGCCATGCATTGTCCCCGCTGAGGATCAAACCCTATCGGGGCACATTCCCTGAGTGCAGAATTTGTACCTGACCCAAGCACTGCACTTACCTCTCCAGCAATGATTAAAAAATAAAAATCTGAAGTCTGTGAGACTCTCCGATAAAAACAGAATGTTACAAATGTTGAGTAGAGGCAACTGCACGTTGTAGTTGGCATCTTAATATAATAAATTTTTTTTTTATTTTTTCTATTTTGCAAATCCTGAAAGCATGTTTCCTTAACTGCCAGTACTATTTAGTTTATTGTCAGCTGTGTAGAAGTCAAATCATAACTTTCAAAATAATTCAGGCTAATGCAGTTTAGTAATGGTTAAAAAAATGTGTACTTCATACGGCAGCTGGGCTTTGATCAAATCTGTTTGCTGTATATCCAATGGCATATTTTACTAAAATTCCTTTCATCAACGTATGGCCTCATTATTTGATGCACTGTCAGTGAACTCTGTGCAGCACAGTCTGCAGGATTTCATATATAAACTACACTATAGGGAAAGACATGCCGGAAGGATTTTAATTTCCACTTTCAACAAATTGATTTAAAAAATCATTACTATATTCTTGAAGTCTACTGGAGACGGGGTTTTTTAATGCATTGTCCACCTAATTTTGGATCAACATTTTGTGCAGCTAAAATGTAAACTGATACACATATGAACGTGTACACTGCACAGCAGTGATCATCTGTTGGCCCAATAACCCAGTTATTTTATTGTTAGACTGAACACATTTGCTTTCTTCCTGGTTTTTTTAAACACTTGATTTCATTTAAATTTGGAGTATATGTGACAGAGAATCAGCAGAGTCTCTATAAAAAATCCCACTTGTGAGCTTACACGAGTCATTGACTCAATGGGGACCTGCTCCTCTTGATGGGTTTCCCTCAGGTACTCATCACCACAGCATCTGAGCACTTTAAAAGCTTTAATGTCTCCATTCTCTACCCTCTATCCTTGTTAGAGGTAGCTGGATTTCTTTTAATGCTGCCATAGGATATGACATCCCTTGGATAACATCACGCTAGCCGTCAGGACCAGTACCCACATCCCCCTAGTCACACAGCCAACCTTCTCCACAGGGACAACAGACTTGGAACTCCTGCAGGGAGATCCATGACTCACATACCACTTTTTACAGTGTTTGTGATTTAAGTGCTTGTGCAAACTGCAGAAAATTACAAGCAATCACAGTTTCATTTTCTATAAAGAACTTCACAGAGCTGTGTAAGGAAAAACACACTGCCAGTATGGGTTCAGACAGCAGGTCATCAAAGCTTTAACAGCCCTGTGTCCTCTGATCATCAATTTTACCATTTTCAAGGGTTACAACATGCTGCTATCTATTCAGAGCTTCAAAAACCTTTCTGTTTGTGACACAGCAGGAATCACTTTATA